>NC_136627.1:28485079-28620079 GCF_933228915.1 Telmatherina bonti | reverse complement strand
ACACTGGAAAGAGCTCACAATAGCTAGGATGAAAAGACTGATGCCAAATTAGCCGTCGATAGGGGGGCAACCCCGATGAGAAAATCAGCAAAAGTTCAGTGGTGCTTTTTTAATAAACTGCTTCAACAATTAGTCAGTATTTTTAAATCCAGGCCCCATTTGCTGTCGTATTTGGAGGAAAAGGTGCTGATATGTTAAGTGACCAGCAGCTGCCAAACAGCTGCAATATGAAAACATGAGGGAAACGTCCATGATAAAGTAGTGTCTTAGTAGCGCCTGACAACATCGCAGAAAGGATTTCTACAGAATACTCAACCAAATGGAGGGATAATAAGACCTAGGCTAAAACAACAACTACTGAATTTTAGGATCCCTCAGTAACAAACTCAATTTGATGCTATTCTGTTTACAGTATTAACCACATTAGGATTCAGTATCTAAAAGGGCATCTTGTGTTGCAACCCTTGAAAACTTGTGGTTTTTGGAATAAGACATTGCATAAAATAAAATAAATTGCACATTATCGGATTGAGATCAATAAGCTACGGCTCCACAAAATTTACTTGCTATCTAATTAAAAATTAAATTCAAGTGCAACTGTCTATTTCCAAAGGTTGTATTACAATAATGACATTACTGCTCTCTCATCCTGAATTACAGCCATTCTTAGCAACTGATTTATTTAGTAATGCATACCAAGAGGAGTTTTGTGTTTTACATTTGTCTAAATTAAAATCTAATCTAATTCTACTGGTTGTATGATTCTGTTTTGGGAAACAATTTACTTTCTCTTTGTTTAACTTTCCCAAAACATACTGCAGATAACTTCGAAAAGGTTGTTTAGCCCTGGCAGGCACTCAATTAATTGTAACTTAAAAACAAAATACTGTATAAATTAATAAAACCCTACAATCGTCAGGAAACTCAGACCTCTGCGGTCATCGAGTGAGGCTCAGCCTTTTGCTTTCTGTATGTATTCATATTACAGACCTTTTATATAGAATAGATTTTCCCTTTAAGCTAACTTCATTTTCCAGACCCAGGAGCACTGAAGCACCAGGGTTTCCTCCTGCTTGTCCCCCCCCGCCTCCTCTGTACCGACTGTGGTAATTTATTTCAGGCACTTCCACCTGCCAAAACGGCTCAGTTTGGCAGACTGAAGGGCCAGAGGAAGAGCCCCTGTCTGCACCCTGTATGTCTGCTCTGAGATAAACTCCAGATCAAATGACAAATCTCAGCTGAGGGAAGAAAAAAAGTCCAACCGGATTCAAATAAAAGGAGTAAATGACTGAATGGGGACTGATCTACCACTGCAGCTAATTGTACTAATGATGAATTGTTAATGTGACAAGAAAATGAAAAGAAAGGAAAAAATCTGTAAAATTACAAAAATTGTACAAAGTTAGTGATGAGACCTCTGATAAATGTTGCATCTTCATCTTTTGTTTAAACACCAATATAACATTAGAAATGAACTAATTCTCACACATGGACTTCAAAATAAATCTGTTTGCACCCTATGTAATATATAATATATAAAAACCATCCCTCTTCAGGAACTTGATATTTTTAACTTACCAGATTTATAATCCAAACTTGCACAACAAAAATACACCACACCCAAACTATTGATTTCACCTCAAATACGATGAAAATGTAAAAATGAAGCAGTGAAGAACATCGAAACAAACATAAACAATGTTCATCAGCATTAAGTTTAAAACTGACACATTTTATTCCAACATTTTCACAGACTCCTGCTGCTCCCCTATGTGTATTTAAAGTAGCTGCATGGACAGACCACAGAAAACACAAGAAAACCCTAAAAACCTTTACAGAATCTGGCACTGCGAAGGAGGAGAACTACAATTTAAATCAGAGTTAATAGGTTTGATACCCCGTCATGCTGACAATGACTAAACATAATGGATCTAACTGGTTCTGTAACTGAGTCGGAAATCTGAGGAAATATTAATCTAAAGTAACTTTAACTGAGATCATAGCAACACAGAAGGGGGAAGTTGATCTGTTTATGAAGGAAGTCTTTTTTTTTTAAACCTTATTAAAAGTGAAAACTGGAGATCCCGTGTTAAGCTTATTTTAAGACAACACCAAGTGCTATAAAATAAAAACTAATGGCATTAACTATTATGCAATAAAATATTTGTATTTTGTCTTTACGAAAACAAAGAATATGAAAAAAGAGATTCTCGTAAAGTATGAAGAACGGCATTCCATTTGATCCGATTTGTAGAAAGGATGTTACTTCATTAAAAAAAGTTACTTTTTTAAAACTCATTTGGATTTATGAATGTATAATTTTTCTGCACAGAACTATATCATGAAATACAATTTAGCTCAATAGGCCAAGTTGGCAGTGCGTGAAACATATTCAAACAACACCAAAGTTTAAAACTATACAGCCCATTTTTTGGCAGACGGTATGTAAAGCTTTGCAATTAGGCTTTCCAAGTTTTAAGGAAGTACTGAGAGGAAATGAGAGGAGCTATCTTATACCGCCGGGAGCCAAATGCCGGAAGCATATAAGTAGGCTGAAGTGATGTGTGCTGCTATGGGCTTAACTGTGCATTCCTCTTGTGAAAAGATCACTATTTGGCATCACACACACAAAGATTCTCAGTTTCTTCCAACCCCGCCCACGACAACAATCTCCTCCCCTCTTTCTCAGTATTTGTAGGTGGTAAAAGGTTCCCTTGAGGCCCATGCTTTACTCCTTGTAAGGAGATTCAGCATTCCACAACTAGTCTTTGTCTGGGAGTTACATTAGTGTAAACACACTGTCATCAGGGAGCACAAAAAATATGACAGTAACGATGCGAGAGACCCGAGTGTAGCGGCTTTACTGAAACCCATGCACGAGAAGAAGGAAAGATTCTGGAGGCAAAATAAAGACAGGAAGAATAAATGTGTGAACGAGTGGAGATATATCAACCGGAAAAAGGAACTTGACATGTAATCAGCTAATGGGCTTGTCATATGTGGGGAGGTATGTCCACAGTGGCTGAGCACAGTCACATAATCATACAAGAAAGAGACACTTGGAAAGGCAAAATACAACAAAAGAGAAGTGAAAAAAAATCTCTTAATTTCAACAGGAACTGTTAAAAAATGTTTTGTATATTTTAAGCGATGTTTATGATCCAACCACTGCACAACTCAAGTATTATTAGAATTTGAGAGATATTGTGTTTATAGATGTGTGTATAAACCAAACAGTTATGTCTCAACGCAGAAAAACTCATCACAACTAACAAGCAGCAGTTCAAATTTAAGTCCCTTCATCAAAATAATGTCATTAATAACTTTTTCACCTGCATCGCATATGGCATTAGGATGTAAATAAATTAGCATAAAAAAAAAAAAAAACTAAAACATGAAGGAAACAGACCAAAAGGAAGCTGCTCCAACATAGACAAAGAAAATAATCAGATTCACTACTTTCTATATGTGTTCAGTAAGCAAATACCAGTTTTCTGAATCCATGATAGAACACCCCCATTCCCCAATCACTGCACACTTAGCATGCCAATATAAATTGTTACAGAGATGCCTGATGACTTCACATATATCTCTAATTTCATTTACTGTCCAAACACATGCAAATAGAGAGTATCACACATGAACTTAGGCTCCCTCCACCAGCTTCACAGAATTGTTAAAAATAAGCAATGGTTAACATCACAAGACTGATGAAGATATTAAAGTTAATTATTCCATCCCCTAAAAAGCATTAAGATATACATAGATGCATTAACTATTTCCTGCACCAAAAATTACTGTTGAGCTTGAAACTAATTGCAGCAGCTACTATAAGCATGACTAACTGTGCCATTGTACTATGCTTCCTGTCCAACATCATGCTTTTGGATTATTCCACTGGCATTCAGAACATAAACATGCACCCACAAGGAAATGGGTTCATTTTCAGGCCACAATCTCTCTAAGGAGTAAAAAGGCGGGCTCAGGCATCAATGACCAAGCTACAGAACACATCACTCAAAGTAAGCAGAGGCAGTGCATAGTTCTTTGAGATTCAGATCTAAATTATCTGACATCGCAAAATCATCCTGTGGCAAGTTTCATACAAATCACTGTGCAGTGGCAGGTTTTGGCGAAAAGAAAAAGACAACAAAAGAAAGCAAATGCGCCCAAGAAATAGGATGCTCCAATGAATAATGTTTTTGCACCCTCTACCAAACAAACTCAAACCCGCCCAGAATAACATATTGCATATTCATGTGATGATATCATTATTTTGTGTTGGACATAATCATTGTCAGGAAAATAAACCTTAACTCACCCTTGATTGAGGTCGTTCTCTGTATTGTCAAGCCACAAACGAACTGCCACTGCATTGCCTTCTCGGCACTGAGTGAAGATATCATCCATTTTGTTGGTGTAGTCTTCTCGTGAAAGCAGATGCAGAATTAAACTTAGAGCAATGACCTGAGCGGTTGAGCCAATTCCTGGCCAGCATTAGACCCTCATCTGGGACACAATTAGACAGGCACTGTGGTATGCAATATGGGGGAGGGCAAACAAAACAAAAAAAAAAAAAAGAAGAGACAACGAGAGAGAGAAAAATAATTCTGACATAACCATCCTCCATCAATGTGAAATTTCGTCCAACATTATTTTTATCCTGTAAAAAGTTAAGCAACTGAGCAATCTTATTTGTATTACTGGGTGGGGGTGCATTTGTGGTGTTGTGATTCACAAAACTTGGCCATGACTAACATCCTGTATGATGGGGCACATTTGTATAAATAAAAATACTTAGGAGTTGTTTCTTGGCAACATACATGCAAAAATCAAGATTGAAAAGCAACACTATACCAGTAACTAACTAAGATCCCAGTTTGCATTAATTACAAATCAATAGCAAAATAATGAAATGGGTGGGATGTTTATTTTTTTGGTCTAAAACCAGCCTACAAATGAGAACCAATGCAGTAGCTGCACTGCTATCTAGCTAGCGTAGAAGGGGCAAAGCTAAAAGTTTAGCCAAGTAACACTACAGCTTTTGGCAACACTTTTCTTCCTTACGACAGATTAAGCACCCATAACAAGGTCCTCGCATAACAAACATATTATTCCGTCTGGCTAAATCAGGTTGAAGCAAGTTTCTGCTAGCAAGCTAACACAGTATCTTGACGCCGTAGAAGTCTAATTTAACGCTGGCTAACTGGTTACAATAAAAATGCCCACTTTAAAATGCAAGTATTATTTTTTTTAACAAAACAGAATTACGTCCACGCCAGTACACCTACCTGATATGTCTATCAATGGCAGTATAATACAGTTAGGGGAGAAGTTTAGAGTCTATGTTGGTATCCTGTAAATTGAGTAAATGTGGGACGTCCACACCCTCAGAGCCACCGTACACGTACGAGCTGCTAATGGCTAACGGAGACCTACGCCCCCTTCAGGCGAGACGGAGAACCGCACAAGAGCTGAAATTTGAACGCCTGAGGTTATGCTTTTTGTGAACCAAAGGTTTCCTGCATACTGCAGAACTGAATATGCCAGATAAATAAAACATTGAGTTTATTTGATCACAGCAGAATACAAAAAGAGCATTCCATACAGTACGTCTTTTGTTTAAATATAATGAATGATAAATACCTTTAAGTAGCACTGAGTCATTGTTTTAGTAAAGTAAACAAACTTTCAAAAGCGCTAACAGAAAAGTTTGGCATAAAATATCACATAAGTTATATACAAATGAACACAGGTATACAAAAAAAAAATTTTAGACGTTTTTTAGACGAACGTCATATGAACCATAGATACGAACACCATTACCCAGAAAGCTCTCGTCCTCTACGTCATCAACCTGCGCCCACAGTTCTGTTTTGCTTCCTACACGCACATGACAGACCAACGTGGCTTACGGCTTTTACAATGAGTTTCTACTATTGTTAGATGTAATTACACGTTAAGCGAAACAAATAGTTTCATGTAAACAACGTCAACAACAATATCAGCAGCTGTTTAAAAGTAACTCGGTTTGTTTTTCTTTTGTCTTAGTCAGATCCGCAGTTGTTAGGATTTGAATGGACAGTTTGCATTTTTATAGAGAAAAAAAGATTTTTGTGGTTTAATTTTTTTATTATTATTATTACAGGGATTGTGTAAACATGTTTGTTGAAGATGAAGACTGGAATGATGAACAAGAAGCCCAACTTTTGAGTGAAACTGTCCGCAAAAACACAGAGAAAGCGAACAGCAGTAGAGATGTAAAGGTACATGTTTTTTTGCTTTTCCCAATAAATTTCGTATTAGAATAACAAGGGGAAACCTCTCATATTTACCAGACTGAAATATTCGAATACAGCATCAACACTGTACAAATCCTGCTGCGTTTGTTACAGAGCCATTTTGAGCCAAATAAATAGCTCTGTAAAACGTATTAAGTGGAGTTTGCTTATATATATTATGCTGTTCAGCAATAACAGAAAGGCTAACTTGTTTAAGGTCTAATTACTATTATCCTGATTTTCCAAGGTTGTTGGAAAAAAGAGTCTCCTGCGGACCCTGCAGACACTGGGACCAGTTCCAGACTGGGAGAGCAACAGCCATCTGCAGGGCAGTGACAGTGAGACAGAAACGGTACCGTCACACACTAAGAAGAAGAGGAAGAAGAAAAGGGGGAAAAAGAGAAAACATACAGAGAAATCAGAAGAACATCAAGAGGATGAAGATGTAAATCGCACAGTCACAGAAAAAAAAACTTTCCCCAAGAAAAAAGGAAAGGAAACTGGTGAGTAATTCATGAATTATAAGTTTATATTATACGCTCCCATTTAGAGCTGCAGAAAAACTTAGATTTGCACACTATGCAAACAGTTATCCCCATCAAGGTTGTGGGTTTTTATTTTTGGTGTTTGTCTATTTTATTTAAGCGTTTATTAAAATTGACAAATGTCCACACTTTGGCTGTAAAAAAAAAAAAAAATTAAAGAAAAGAAAGAAACATTGCTTAAAATATATTTTCTTTCCCCAGGGTCCACAGACTCCAACAAAATCACTGCGAGAGAGAAAAAGGAGAATGAAATGATAGATTCTGCCCAGGTGACCACAAACAAACCTCAAAGCACAGAGAGAGTGAGCAGACAGCAGTGGAAAAACAAGATGAAGAACAAGAGAAAATGCAAAAATAAATACAGGCAGAATAAACCGGAGGAGAGCGTAAACGAAGCACCGACTGCTCATAAACAGGAGCCGGAGGAAACAGGCAAAATAAAATCACAAAATGACAATAACAATGAAAGCGCCAGTCAGACAACAACCCAGCAAAGGAATGAGAAAGAACATAAACCGCTGAAAAGGAAAAACACTGACAAGGACACTCCAACAACAGAGGAACAGAAAGCAGAGAGTAAAACTACAAAAACTTCATGTGATTCTTCTAATGTTGGATCAAAACTGATCAAATGTGAAGTTCAAGTGCAGATCACAGACAATCAGCAGGAGCCCTCCATGAAAAGACAGAAACCAGAACTGAGCAAAGAACAGAGTCTGAAAAGACAGAAACTTCGGAAGATCCTCCTCAGCCAGGAAATGGACCAACGTGCCCGTCCATCAGAGCAGAAAGACGAGCCAGCCTTATCGCGGGAGAAGGAAGAGGAAGAGGTGAAACAAAGTGGTTCGGACTCCTTCCGAGCACGCATGGAGCAACGATTGGAATCTGCTCGTTTCCGCTACATCAATGAAGTTATGTACAGCACAACCAGCGGCGAGGCGAAGAGGATGTTCCAACAAGACCCACAAGCTTTCTGGATTTACCACAAAGGTTACACGGCACAGGTTAAGAGGTGGCCCACCAATCCCGTGGATCAGATCATCGCTTACATTCAGAACAAGTGAGATGAGTTCATTAAAAACTATATATATATATATATATATATATATATATATGTATATACTTTTTTTTTTTTTTTTTTTTTTTTTTTTAGATTTTTTTAACTCGTAGTGCATTTTAGTTCCATTTTTATTTTTATTATTATTATTTACTACCTATTTGCACTATCTACTTTGTTTGCACCTTTCATTACTATTCGCACCCTCCTTGTTGTTTCTGAGAGCCTATGTAACAGTGAATTTCTCCATTGTGAGATAAATAAAGTCTTATCTTATATATAAATATATATATATATATATATATATATATAAATATATATATATATATATAAAAAGAGAGAGAGAGATAGTGCACATGGACTTGAACATGCTAAATTAAACTGAACGTAAACAATACCCACGCTGCATGGTTGTTACATATTTTGTTTTTTGCTTTGTTAAATAGCCGGGATTGACTGGTGAAATTCTGAGGGTCAATTATACATTCTGGGAATTTGTTTACTTAATTATTTATATATTTTAAGCCAGTAAACAGCTGTTAAAGTGTGTTAATTTTGCTGCTTGTCCTGCAGTATAACCTAAGCTGAGCCAGATATTTGTATTATTATTGATATTAGCATTTTCATGGAAGATCTGTGTTTACAAAATTGGGGTAATAGTCTGTAACATAGTTTTTACTGCTTCTCAGCAGGGAAGAAAGAGGCAGGAGCTACAATAAAGCATTTCAGACTCCGGGTTGCATAATTGTGCAATATTAGGCAAATGTTCCTGTAAAACATTAAATTAGTAGACCTCCCAAATAATACCATATATAACCCTGTAAATGTGCAAAATATAGACTTATGTTTCAGAGGTTTTCATTCAGCCTGTGATAAAAACTAAACATCTGCTTGTATAAGAATGAAACGACGATGCGTCCTCATATGCATGCCAACCTCTTCACAGTTACGCATATAACTATTCAGTCTGAAAACTTTATTGTTGCAGATCTTCCTCTCTGGTGGTTGCAGACTTCGGTTGCGGTGACTGTAAAATAGCGCGCAGCGTGAAGAATAAAGTGCACAGCTTCGATCTTGCAGCTACCTGTGACCTTGTGACAGTCTGTGACATGTCCAACGTGAGTATCTCATTGTGTGATAGTCCATTAATTGTCCCCGCTGCCGTGATTAAAACACACATTCTCCCTGTGCAGGTGCCTCTTGGGGACGGCTCTGTGGACATTGCCGTGTTTTGTCTCTCTCTCATGGGGACAAACCTGGCTGACTTCTTAGCTGAGGCCAATCGAGTCTTAAAAAACGGGTAAATGATGTAATAATGACTGATCTTATGCTTGTTTGGTCTGACGATGCAAAAGTAACTGGTTTTGCTCAATTATGGCAGGGGGGTCATTAAAATCGCAGAAGTGGCGAGCAGATTTGACAACGTGCGGAACTTCATCTCTGCTCTGGCAAAACTTGGATTCAAGTTGGTGTCCAAGGTGAGACAACAGAAAAGACAACATCAGGGATGGTGTTTCTCATTAAGTATTAATGAAATTTGTGCCGGCGTTGTCACGACTGTTTTAAATATAAAAGGATGAGCTCAGTCTCCAACAGTAAGAACAGTCCTCTGCATTTTACACTCTTTTTTCCATCTGCAAATGAAAATGTACAGAAATATGCAACAACCTTTACTGCAAGCAGAGGTATCTCAATTTATTTTTCCTTTTCGAGGTCTGAGCTGGCAGTGAGGGTTGGTGGCAGCTGTATGATTTCTCATTTATAGCTGCGGGCAGGAAACCACAGGTTTAAATGAACGTTCAGTGAACTGGTTTAAAGTTGGTAACAAACAGATGGTTGAATTTAAAGCATTTAGATGGAGATCAAGTTGGTTTAAAGACTTTTAGCAAACAGAGGACAGAGTTTAATGTGTGTAAATAACTTGTGTTTTTTTTTGTCTTCATTTGCTTTTCAGGATACAGAAAACACACATTTCTACTCCTTTGAGTTTAGGAAGACGGGAAATGCTCCAAAAAACATAAAGAAATATGGACTGCAGTTGAAGCCGTGTGTGTACAAGAAAAGATGATGTTCTAATGGAATTAAGCGTGCACACTGAACAAAATGTGTGTGTAAGTTAGAATATAAATGTACTGCTATTCTTGGATTCACAGTGTTTTTGATTGGTACAAATCTGTTTTTATTTTATGCTAACTGTTTATGTTTTTATTTTTAGTGGCGACCAAAATCCAACAATGAAAAACAGAGAGTGAAAAGAGACGTTTGGACACCCTGGCCTCCCAGTGCTTAGACTTCCTGTTTTTAAATGTTCTTTCAAGCTGCGAAGAGCTTTCAGATATCTTCTGATTCTGTTGAGTTCATGCCTTCCTCTGTCTGCACCGCGCCGAGATTCATCAGCAGATTATTACGTTTTTGTGGAAAAATCCATTGTGATTGTTGAATGTTTTGCATAATTATGGTTTTCAAAGCTGTCATTTCTAACTTTTAAACAATGTAAATTTAGCTTCCAAAGTTTTTGACTGAGCTCAAGTCTGTTGCCAGTAACACTTTCCCAACAACAGATCATGTAAAAGCCGCTCATCTAGCCTACATGATAAACAGCTGGAGAAGGATCTGAAACTCCAGTCCTCAAGAAATGTTTCCCTGCTCCAACACACCTGATTCCAATTAAATGGATTTAACAGCTTGTCAAGTTTTGCACAGTGATGTTTTTGAATCAGTGGCTCTTGAGGAGCTTGAGAGTCCTGCTCGTAAGCCGCCTCTCTGAGATGCTCATGGCCTTTGCAGCCTTGGGAGTTGCATTCTAATCTCATCAGGACACAGGGCTTGTTTACATCGAATAATGCTTGTTGATATGTACATTTACAAAGTCATCATGTGAAAGATGCAGGAAATGTTTTCTTCCATGATGATAATTTTATGCTGTTTTCACTGCAAAGTGGAGCAGTGCACTATGGAGCCACACAAGGAGCCACAGCATTAACAAGACTATTGTGGTGAAAAGGAATTGATTGCTTTTCAATTGGGCTTCAGTCTATAGTTTTCAGTAGGTCTGTTTCGCTTCACACCTCTTCACTGTTGCAGAAAGTAAGACCAAGGGTGCATGTTGGAATGAAGCACATGCAGGTTTCCTGAGTACTCTGGAGAAAATCACTGCTTGGTTTAAGTTTCATAAGATACTAAATAATGGGTACTTTAATAATCCGATGAAAGAAATTTCTTTTTAAAGCAGCAGTCCAATTAACATGAGAGAAATGAAATATAAGAAAAGTGTAAACGGTTAAAATAAACTTAAAATATATACAAGAAAAGTGCAACACAAAAATAAAATGTTTATATGTAGAAACTGCACACGTATGTTTATGGATGGCTATATGACTCAGTGCAGAGAAGACCATCACCCCTCACACATGGAGGTTTCGTTCAGTTATTGTAAATGGAAGAAATGGTTTTCTGACTGGAGCTACAGGAGTCTGTTTGAGAAAGAGCTCTCCTGTCCCTCCAGTATACTGCAGGTTGTCCGTGATGGAGACCAGTTTGTTCAGTCTGACTGTCTCCGGTGTCTGCAAGTTGTGTCCAATGGTTTTAGAAGCCTCATAGTTGAGTTTATTGATCCAGCTGACATGCCTGGAGCAGATGCAGTTCCTCTAGCACACCGCAGCAGTAAGAAGGCACTGGCCACCACAGACCAGAAGAACATCTCAGGCAGTTTGCTCCATCACAGTAAGATTATGCTCATCCCCCTCTTCTTCTACACAGCATGTGTGTTGCTCTTCCACTACAGCCTGAACTGCACTTAAACTACATACTGTAGATGTCCACAACGTGAACATGACCCTGATGGGCTGGTGTGCAGGTTTCCTCCTCCAAAGCCAGTAATCATCTCCTTCGTTTTATTCATATTCAGAAGGGGATGGAGTCCACAGTCCACAACGTTGCTCATCAGCAACTCCTCCTGTCCATCTCTGATACATTCAACCACCACAGTCATCAGTTTCTCTGCAGGTGGCACGAGCTGGAGCTGTGTTTAAAATCAGAGATGTACTGGGAATGGTGACAGGACCGTGCCTTCGGGCTCTTCCATGTTACCGACGTGGATGTTTCCCAGCTGAACAAACTGAGATCTGTCTGTAAGATAGTCAATGACCCAGATAATGGTGGATATGTTTACCTCCCCTGTTAATTTTGACGTGAACAGCCTGTAATGCTTTATATTTACTTTAGAGACAGGTGTTCACTAATGATGAGTGTTTTAATGAGTGTCTTCTTATCCCAACAAAAGCTTTGGCCAGTCAGGATGTAGCCAAAGAGTGTGCGAAAGTTTCTGGTGGCAGAATGTCATATTTATAATAGATCATTTTTATATTGTGGGTTGCAAGATGGGGGTCTTTGTGGATTGCTTTGCAAATATATTTAGATAGGTGGAAACTCTCCAGGAAACATTAAAGATAGTATATATATATATATATATATATATATTTTTTTTTTTTTTACCCCATTATGAAATTTCCTAATCATAGTATGAGCAGCTTGAGTACAGCTGAGATGCAGTGTCATGGCCGATCAGTGGACTATAGTAGAAATAATTACTCGGTTGCGTGTGTAGTCATTTGCCACAAGAGGGTGCAACACTCCTGCAATTTCACTCAGACTGATTCATGGAGTTTCAGCCTGCAGCATCATCATAGAGTAGTAAACTGTGCAAGTATTTATGTCTAGCATGGTTCCTGCTGACACAGCAGGATTGGCCAAACTCATTTAGATGATTAAAAGTACCATACCAGTGTTTCAGTTGTCTCAACTACTGCTGCAAATGTGCATGTATTTTAACAAACACAGGAACTCCAAGAAAATTATATTTGAAAAGCTTTACTGAAAAATACAAAACAGAAAAAATGAAAATCCCTGAAAAATACAATGTGTGTAAACCAAGATGGAAAATTCAAGTAAGACAGAAAGTGCAAATTTCTATGCTTTTGAAACCATTAATGCCAGTCTGTTATAAAAGCTCAGTACATGTTCAGAACAACTTCAGATGCTACATTCAAACAAAATACAGTTCAATTTTCAGCAGTGCTGCAGTTTCAGCAAGCCTTCACAGGTCTGCGTAATGGAAGATGAAGGTAAAATAGGAAGTCCTGCAAAGCATCTCCCTATTCACACGGTACTCTTGACGTCAATGACGATGGAATAACTGATCTGAGGGTACTTGTTACCGTCCTCGGCGGCTGCTGATGGCTTCTTCACCTCAGGAGAGCCGGGATCCTGCATTAGAGCTGTCAAGCCCGACAAAGACTCCCTCTGCTTAATAATAGAGTGCAGCAAAAGGGTTAGAATAAATACAGCATTATTAATCTAATACTTAATATTTCAGTTGATAAATACCTTATACTGTGTCCTGTTGTTTCTTTTACTGCAACACAAGTAGACAAAAAAGATTGAATTAAAATGTTTTTTTTTATAAATTTTTTTTTTCAGATTTGCTGGTTTCTATGGTTTGGGGAATCTAGCCTCTACATATGTCATAGGTGGGATTGGATCTGGAAAACCCAGGTTCAAGTCCCCAGAGTGCCAGTAGTTGTCATCCACCATTGGCCCTGCAGTGCCAAAGCTCCCATTCGGGATTAATAAAGTAAAAATGATTGCCACTAGATGGCACTGTGAGCCAATCACACACACAATCGATTCAGTCAAGTTGAAGAGCTGGAAACACTGTATGCAACAGGAATATCAATGAATAGCAGTGGTGACCCAAGTCCTCATCACTGATCTTGGGTAGCAGCTCACTTTGTGTATTATGACCTCAGTGGCATCAACCCAGTGATGACCTGCTGCTGAGGGGAGGATGAGGGGGTTAGTCCCAAAATAGCTTTCCTCTTGGGGAGTCATGTTTTCTTGTTGTTGACTGGGTAACTGACCTTCCCAAATTAGCTTGACAGGATCCTCCCACCAGTACAAGGTCCAACAGGGAAGAGAATCTTCCAAAAAATGACACCTTTACCAAATATTCTGGCCAGATTGTTGTGCTTCTTTAAACGAGATGCAAATCACTCTTGTTCAGCTTTATTCACATCTTGCAGTGGAAACTTATACAGACAGAAAACCATTAATAGCTGGAGGATTATGACAAATGTCTCCCAACAGCTGTAAACAGTCTGACCCACTGATTTTTTTTCCAGGAGCAACAGCACAAAGATATTCCTGTGTGGATTTTTAAAAATTTTTTTTTATTTTTCCAACCGATGAATGGCAGCTCGAGTTTCATTATATTAATAACTTCCGAGCATGTTGACTTTCTGATTCCTTTGCCTTGGCTTCTGCAATGTGGCTGTGATGATAATGGACCAGCGATCAGCAGTCGTCTGCAGAAACTGCCAGAAGTAACACAGCTAAAAGCCAAAGCAGGAAAATTAATCTGTTTTTTGTTTTTTTTGCACTGACGAAACATTTCTACCTGTCTACAAGCGAGCTGCGGTGGCAGAGGCACCTGTCTGCTTTCGCCACAGTACTTCCTGTTTGTGAATAACTTGACAAGTGTGAGAGGGTGGTTGGTGAGTTGGTTAACGAGCCACACATCCTGTTTGTCTTGTATCGTATTGCACTGATACTGCTGGCCTCATTTACCCGCCAGCACATCACCTGTCGATCTAACACCTGTGGAACTCACCAGCACACGCACAGGATGACGACGAGCAGAATGAGGATTGCAAAGGCGGATGGGATGCAGATCATGGTTACCAGCACTGCAACGCATGCATACATATCAGTAAAAAATCTCAACAAAGCAAATACTGAAAGGAGCACACCTCAGATGATAGCATCTGAAGCAGCAAGTGAACAAGTTGGAGACACTTACTAAGCTGTTCGTCCTCTCTTATGAGCTCCACTTGAATGTTGACCATGGCTGTGTGGTGATAGAAAGAAGCCCAACAAGTATACAGGCCTTTATCCTGCCCTGGTGGGATGATCATTGCAGCTCCATGCATCTGAACAATCGAGCCATCATTCCTGAAACACAAATGTAGGTGGTTAAGTGCAACATTTTCCCTGTATTGTTGAGGGTTGGGGAGGAATCACAGCAGCTTACACTACTTTGGTTTGGTTAACAGGAACTTAAAGCTATTGGTGTGACTTTTCTGCAGACAGCAAGCAGGGTTGCAGCCATCTTTTCATATTCTACTTTTTGGTCTCAGAAGAAAGTGATAAAACCATTTCCATGCTGTCGGTCATTTAGCACAATTCTGCTCTGTGTAGAAACAACCAAGTTAATTATTTCAGTGTGTTTATTCTTAATTGAGTTTTGGGGATAAATAATAAATTGTGTGTGGCACACTTCGTTCACACTTTTTAAGTGTGATTTAGCTATCTCCACAGCTCTAATGAAATAAAATACAAATGTTGTATGACAACAGATAAAATATCTGTTTGCAGCTCAGTGGATGGAAACACAGATCTAACCGCAGGTAAAGGAAACGGTACAAAGACAGCATCAGATATTAAGATCTATGTTTGATTTGTTTTTGTTCTTTAAAAATGCCCCCATTTGGAATTAATCAGAAACATGTTTTCCAAAATTTGGGACAGGAGAACGTTCACCACAATAAATGAATGCAAAAGTTTGCAAACACCCGTTCTTCCTCCTATTGGATTAATTTGATTGTTAAAAATTTGGACCGGTGCTGCATGTTCTTTTCTTTGCATGGTAAAGGTTTAGCTTGAGCTGTGTTGTTCTGTGACGATGGTTTTAGTGTGTTTCTGAGTCCATGCAATGAAACCCGTGACTAAAATCGTGTCTGGTTTTACAGCAGAGCTCCCTGAGGGGTCTGAAGGTCACATTCAATATTTGCTGTGGTTTTGGAAAAGAACAATATTTCTCCATTTCACAGTTTCTCATTTACGTTTCTTTCTACTATTTTCAGTGGAAAACAAGCTTTAGATAGTTTGCAAATCTTTCCATCCTGTTATTTATTCCCATTTCAGACAAAAGCCCAACTTCTCAGGATAGCCACCTTCTGCAGTCGATGCTGTACTCTGGCACGTTGCCTTCTACTCTGAGCAGTATTTTCTGGTTGTGATGATTCTCGTGGACAGACAATCTGTGTATTACAGGCTGGTCACTGTAGCGACTTTGCAGAGGAGTCGTATGGTTCAGGACTCTCAAAGAAGAAATATCTGTGGAAAATATCAATTCAGTTCTAATTTTGCTCTTTGAATTGTTGGATTTCTTCCTGTTTTAATGTGAATTGCTATATTCGTCTCATTTAAACTCACAATATTTGGGGATGTGAACTGTCTTCCTCTCTGTGAGCCCATGTTCAAACTGGTGCACACAGGTCAGGTTTTGTCCTTCATGCAGGGCCAGGGGAAATTGATAAATCAGCCTGGCTTTCACTTTGTGTCCTTCGTATTCGGTGTTCAGGGATGTTTCACCCCTGGTATTTTCAGGAAGGACCCAGGCAAGGTTGATCCCGATACCCTCCCCCCTGCAGTCACACACTGCCAACCAGAGAGAGGAGTCTTGCTGTTTCACCACAGACACGCTCAGTTGAGGTTTTTCTGAAAAAAAATCAAAGAGGGGCAACAGGAAGGGGGATGAGTAGTTGTTATGTCTCCAGGAAAGAAACGTTTCTAAGATACGGCGAACATACTTTGCACTGGAATATAAACTGTTCGTATTTCAGGCATCTCCAGAGTCTGATGCTTCACCATGCAAGTTAAATTCTGACCAGCATACAGAGAGGACAGGAAATGCACAGAGCTCTGCGCCGATACCAAACCCTCAGCCTGGACTTCTGTTTCTAACAGAGAACTGATGCTGCTGTTTGCAGCATGCCAGCTTATAACAGCAGCCGAAGCGACGCTGACCGCAGAGCACAGCACCGTTGTGTACTTGTGACCATCTTTCCACTCAGTGCTGGTGCTAACGCTGATGTTGGGGCGAGCTGCAGGGGAGGAAGAGGTTAAACAACAGGAAATGAGGTGTTACTTCTGAGTGAAAAATTAAAGATCGAGCAAACACAATGTGTCCTCTACTGAGACGAAGTTATCCTTCGGATGATTTGTCGTACATACCACAAAGAGGGAGTGTTACGCTCCTGTTCTCCGGTTCCTCAAATGCAGAGTGATTTATCACACACTCTGTGGTGAGCTCCTGATGCAAGCATGCAGGGAGGCGTAAAACTCCCCTGACAGAGTGGCTCCCATTAGAAGTTGTGGAGTTGGACCAAAAGTCTGCAGAAACACCCTCAGGTAGAAACCAGGACACGTTGGCTGCAGGAACAGCATCGGCCGCTACACACTCAACCAGCCTGTGTCCGTTTTCACTCCGCACATCAACTCGGATTGTGGGAGGAACTGGGCAGAAGGGTGAGGAGAGAAGACTCACCATCAAACTTTCATGGTAAAAGGATGAAGAAATTAAAAGTAGACTTGATGTGTGGAAAAGTTGAACCTACTGAGCTGCTGAGCTTGAGGTTTGACTGTGATGTTCAGCCGCAGCGTTGTGTGAAGGTGGTGGTAAGAGAAGTCGCATGCATACAGACCAGCATGGTGAAGCGCCACAGGACCCCCAAAGGTTAGGCTTGTTTTAACCAGCTCCACACCCTCAGGCAGGGGTCCTTTATCTCTGTTTTACAAAGATAAATAAATGTTTCTGGCTTGACACTTAATAAGTATTGCAAACAAATAAAATAAGAGACTTTATTTTTATTCCATTAGTGTTGATAGAAGACCTTGTTAGGCTATTTGAAGCTCATATATGTACATTCTGTAGCTTTTTTTTTTTTGTCTTTTTACACACTTTTATGCGATGTAGAGGGTGATTTTATATGCCAAAAAGACCCAAAAAGCAAACAAACTGGAAGAGGACATTTCCAGATGGCCTTTTTCCCATAAATATTGTAATAATATAAGTATTGGTATTTATTTTACCTGGCATCTGATATCGTGACAACTCAGGTAAACAATAAAATAATCAGAAAAAAAATATCTGAATCTTTTTCCTGCAGTCTGTCACTTGTGGTTTTTGGCTACCAAATGTTGTCACCACATCCTCCACAGGATGTGTAGATTTTTTCTGTCTATATGTACGTGAGAAAAAAGTGGTACTGATCATATATTTTGCCCCTATATATTTTTATTTATTTATCTATTTTAGCAGTATCTTAAAGAAAAAAAAAAAATCAAGACAATTTCCTCAATTAACCATTAAGGCTGAGGTGGTCTAAAGATTTAATGCAACTGAGGAAAGTTTGTCTTAAACTGCAGAAAATAGTCCCCTGGTTTTCACTTCTTTTTGTTTCCATGCATCTCTGTAACATATCGTCCTCCTGGCATGTCAGATTCTTCGTTGCAAACTGTAAACACATCATCTGTTTTCATGTTGTCACATTTATCGCAGTTTTAGGTGAGCCCTCCTTTACGACAAGCACAACTGATGGACTGCTCCATCATCACCTAATAGTTCTTACTTTTTGCAGATAACTTTGTAGCGTGGCACATTCCCCATGACCTCCAGGCTGATAACTGCATCCCTCAGTCCTTCCTGCAGCTCTAAACATTTTGTTCCCTTGAAGTCGTCACTTCTGATCCCCACATTTGAATGGATTTGAACCTCAGACAAATCTGCAAATAAAAGAAGATATTTCTGTTTCTAGTGACTTTTATCTCTTGAGCATCAGTGTTGGTTTTTTTTTTTTTTCCAAATCTGAGATATCCTCACCAAACACTGGCAGCACTGTGAACCTTGACTCCACTTGAGTAAATTTTGGGTGTTTAAACTCACAGGTGATGTTTTCCCCCTCATAGTCCGCTGCATTTAGATGCACTGAGAGTCTTTGCATGTCAGAGTCTTTGTCATATTCTCTCTGGAGCTCCTCAGTCATTTTCAAAGCCAAAGACATGTTTGTTTCAGGTCTCCCTCTGGATGAAATGCAAGAGACCACCCAGAAATCATTTCCTCCTTGCTGTATCATCTCTGCTTTAATGGTCACATTTGGCCTTGCTAGGAAGTTGGAAGAAAGGCGAGAAGAGTTATATTTTCACAAGCTCCTAATGTTTTTTCCCCTGCAAATTAAAAAGACAGATAGCAAGTAGAGGCTCAGGGTGTTTTTTGTTAAATAGGAAGCTGAGGCCGGATGGACTGAATGTTAGCTAAACACGGGCCAAAAGGGGGCTTCTGCTTGGGTTTTGGAGATTGCTGACTTAGGCTTATCACCTGTCCCATCTGTTGGCTGAACTACAGCTGAGAGCAGATGCCTGGACCAGCTGCCGTCCAACCAAAGCTGGGAGGAGAACCACAGGCTTTAATACCAGGAATCATCAAAGATCAGAGTCTATTTACAAATACATAAAAGCTGTGCTGCCATGCAACATCCAAGCACCCCTAATGAGTAAAGGCGGTGAACAAACACTTAATAATAGCTAAGGTGTTGGGGAGTGATTTCCACCTGTTAACACCCAAAGTTTGTGTGGATTTAATCACAGCAGTTAGAAAATGACCAAAGCAGGAGTGCATCAGTGAAGTCTAAGTTCATTGTGATGAATAAGCAGACTGGGCTTGTTTTGCACATTTAAGGTTTTATGCGTCAAAATTTGACCCAGTTACGCCACATTCACATTTATGCATTTTTGGTGTCCACTCTTTACATTCATTCAGAATAGAAAGACTTCTTGTGTTGCCAAACTGGATTGAAGATGCAGCTTTGCTTTGTTGGGATATTTTGTAGTGGACAGTTAGTAAAAAGTGCAACTTTTCAAGCGGCAAAAGAGGCATCAACCAATTTAACTGTGTCGACCCAAGCATCATTCGCGCCTACTGTCAAGCATTAAAACAGCCTGCCCTAATGTCACATGTAAAAATCATTCCCCAAACTGAATGCCTGCTCCAGACAGATCAGATATTGTACAACAAATCTGCAAAACAACTTCTGTCTTCTCTGAACAAGGAAACATGGCATTGTGTGCAGGACTTACAGTGAGTGGATTGTGTTCAGATCTGAGCTGCACTGCATAAACTGAGATACATACGGTATCTTTGACGTTGTGGTTGCTCTAATTTGTTAAAATGAAAGCCAAAATAAAAAATCTTGACATTTAAAATAAACGGCACATGCCTCACAGCTGGTGCTCACCCTACAGAAGCTGGCAGGTGAGCTTTAGGTCTGACCTTTACCTATATAGCCTTAGCTCATTTGGAGCCTTGGTCGAGGTGACTATAAGACAGAAAAAAAAAAAAATACAAGCACTGTGAAGGAAAAGGACCTTTGCATAAAAGCCAGAGAGAGATATTAGAGCCAACTCTCATCTGTTTTTTTTTTTTTTTTCTTTTTTTAAATTTAAATAGAGGTCTGTGTGAGCTGCTTGAAGGAAACCAACAAAGTTTCATTTCCTGTTTTGGTCCAGTTTGCATGGTTTCTGTTGTCGTGTGACACCCACTGGTTTCAATGTGTTATATGTTGCACAGTTAAACTATGTCATGTATGTTGACTGTTATGACATAAGGTGATGGCAGAGCTTATGAATAAATATTACTGGACATAACTAGAAGTCCATTTACCATTTACTATGTAAACATGCATGATGTGGACTCTTTAGGTCACTTGAGTCAATCAAAAATGAGGGAAACAGGAATGTCAGAAAGATTAATTGTCCAGTCACTACTTAGAGTTTAAGATATAAACTGTTTATCTTCTCTGTTCTTTTGCTTTTCTGGGATCTCTTTGCATTGTTGGAGCTTTTTAACTAAGTAAAGTGATGACAGATAAAACAATAACCTAACTGCAAAAATGTTCATTCTGACCAGGAGCAAAAACTGGGTCAGGTTATACCTCTACATGACTCTATAATGTAATCAATCTAATATAAATATTATAAATAAATAAACCGTTTATTTTCTTCATTAAAGTCATCATTAAATGCAGTAATTGCGCCACATTTCTTAGTAAAGATGATTTAAAAATGTGCACCAAACTCTTGGTTAAAGCTGAAAATAGTTTTACCAGGTCAGTAGGTGTAGCTGCACGTGCTCTGAAGATGCACGTGCACACCTGCACATTTCCACATTCTGGCAGAATATAGCCAACAGAATTGTACACTGCACCAAATTATCATTCTTTTTTTAGTCGCTGGGTTGTTACTGTTTTTTGTTCCCTTTGCTCGATTTCACTGAAACACTGCATTCCCACATGAATGCGCCGCACTGTGCGGTGTGATTTATGGTCTGTCAGTGTGTATGTAGAGCAGAGTCAGAAGGAGCAGCAGGAGAAGGTTATAGTGTTGTAAGATGCTGAGTCATGGTGCTTGATTGCAAACCTCTCACTGGTGATGCAACACCTCCCTGCAACGGAGGCACAATCACACGAGTTCTGGTGAACACGAGCTTACCGTACGTTTCCACCCTCACTGTGGTGAGTTTGGGGTTTGGGAAGGTCAGGTGTTGGACCACGCAGGTCACGGCGTCCTCATCCTGCAGGTGGGTGGGGAAGTGGAGGGTGCTGCTCCAGGTGCATGTTCTGTTTGAGTGAAGAGTTTCAGTCACATTTACACTGAATGGGTAACCCGATGGAGGAAGTCCGCCAATCAACCAGCTGATCTGAGGTGCAGGCTTTCCTCCGATAGCAGAGCATGACACAGACTGGTAGTGAGTGTCATCTATGGTCTCTTCATTCACCAGGATCTGAATATCAGGCTGAACTGAGGAAGAATTCACAAATTGCAGTATTTTAATTAAAACTAGAGTTGAGATTCAAAAATGTGCATCTTTAAGTGGGAAAATCTTTGTGTGTGTGTGTGTGTATGTACATATACATTCATATTTACTTAAAACTTACCCAGAACAGTGACAAATACACTGTCTCTGAAAAACTCTTCGTTTGATTCAAACTCACAGACGTACTCTCCCTCGTAATCCACACTAGACACATTCATCTGAATAGTGAGGTTGGTAAGCGAGTCTGGATGTGAGAAGCTGTCACGACTAAAAGGTTTTCCAGCTGAAATTCCCGCTACTTTAGCATTTTTAGTCTGGCGTCTCCAAACAGCACGCTCGAGCTGAATCTCACCCAGGTATTCACAGTTCAGGTACACGGTCTCCCCTAGGACCGCTGTGACGTGAGAGATCACATGAATCTGCTCTTCACTTGAACCTGAAACACAGAGGAACACAATGCTCAGTAATAATGAAAAGTCAGAAGTTCATACAAACAGTGCTGAAAGTGCAAACACCGACAGAGACAAACTGGAGGGAAGATGTGACTGTCTTCCTACAGAGAAGACCGACTACAGTGTGAAAATGTTCATCGTCGTGCCTGTGAAAGAATTTTTACACATCCTTGTCTCTCAACAATAGTGAAACTGTGATGGATGAGGCTGACTAACTGCATCTATGGGGTCCTTGGGCAAGATTAATCAATACAAAGGGGGCTAGCAGAGTATTAGCATTTAGCTAAATGCTAATATGTTGATGCTTTGGAGTAAATGTGTGCAAGAATGCTGCTGTTAACACCACACTTATTCATCCAGGTGAATCAGTGAATAAGGTGGACCCACAAAGAAAAATGTTGCTTAAAATAAAAGCAAAATAAATAATCTCTTTGAAGGAAGGAACCATCAGAAAAAAGGCAAAAACTCAGAAAGCAAACTAGAAAACTGATGAGTAAATCCTTCAACTTTTGTAAATCTGGAAGTGAGAAACAACATTTTGTTCTGGTTTGCTTTAAATCGATCCCTCTTGTGTGAGATTAGTCCACTCTAGTGGCAAATTTGTAGATTACAACAAATTGAATATCAATTTAATTCAACTCTTTTTTGTATTGGACCACTTCACACCAGTGTCATCTCAGGGCATTTTATAGACACTTTAATTCAAATCGATTTATAATAAATACTCTTGTTAATGAAAACCAACAGACTGCATCAAATCTTGACTTTGATCCAACCCCCATTTCCATGCACAAGGTGACAGTGGAAAGAAAAAGAACTCCCCTGAAACAGGCTGGAAAAACCTTCAAGCATGTCGTGGCTAACAACAGCACAAGCAGCCCTTGCTGGAGCTAATGCTTGCATTGTACTGGGCTAAAGACACATAAAAGTGCAACATTGCAGACTCCATGTAAGATGGCTTGCATCCTTTGTCAGAAAAAATAAAATATTTGTTTCTAAGGTGCTTATTAGGCTCACAAAATGCTCACGTATGATATATGTTCATAAATAAACAAAGTAGTTTTGTTGCCTAAACCATGTCAAAAAACAAAACTCAGGTCCCCTCCCATGTCTTTTTGAAAAGAAAAAGGTCCCAAAATTGATTTTACTTTTGTTTGCGGCTGTTAACATAGCATTTGTTATTTCAGTCAGGGACCAGTAGACACCTTGTGTGCATGTCTGAGGTTTTGAAACATGAAAACTATACAAATTTGAGGTTGACATAAACCTAAAAATGTAACTTTTTCATCTGGCAACTGCAGTGTCAGTTCATGCAAATTCAACCAATGTTGAAATCTTCAGAACCAATAGCAAAGAAGGATGGAAAGAAACCAAAAAATGATATGAAAGTCAAAATTGCAGCTGTCTTCGCTCAAAGGTATGAACACAAGTGTTGGACTTAGTTGTAGTATTTCATATTTATCAAATGACATTTGATAAATATGTCTTGGTTTATTCAATGTGCATTAAACCAGGGACTCCATTATGTTGATGAAAAGAGTCCAGAAGTTATGCCTGAATCCATACAAACACAGTAGCAACCTCTTCAACTCCACATGGTGCGAAAATCAGTAGAGTTGTCAGAGGAAAGCGTATTTAATAGACAATGACAGGTTTTACCACTTCCAGAAAGGACAGTGTGTAACCATTTCTGCAATGCACACCAAGTCCCCTTCCCTCTCTTTCTTCTGTTGACTTCATCAAAGTGCACTTGAGGACATAGTTTCTTTTATCATTCAGTTCAAGCAAAGAACTTCTCACCAGCTTTATATACATGATAAGTGTAACAATGATAACATGACGCGGCACTATGTCATTGTAAACCACAATATTCAGCCAGCTGCTGTGAGCCTAAACAAAACTGTTTGCATCAAGCACTGTTACAACTGAAATGCTACTATATATCACAGCAAATGGAAACAATATGGAGAGCTTCCAGAGCCTTTTAAGAGGGGAGAAATAAATATGCTGTATCACTTCAATTATGCCTACCGGGTCCATAAGTCATTTGCTCCTGTAGGTTATTGCCTAAATAAATGTCAGCCAAGAATGGAGAAGGAATGCCTTGGAGCTACAAACTAAGCAATAAATAGAAAAAAAAAAGGTGGGAAAAACTTATGCATTCATCAAGTGCACACATTTCCTAAATCCCAGGGGCTTCTCTTTGCACCAAACAGTAACAACTCAGCAGTGACATCCAGCAAATCTTCTACTGCAGGGTGGAGAAGTGGTGAACAGCTAAGACTCTCAACTGCAGGATGCAGAGTTCTTTCTCATGCTTAAACTTTCCTTTCCAACTTAAAGTCCCAGTGACTGTGCAGAATCAAAGCCTACAAAAAGTAGGATCTCTAAATATGTGCAGTCTACTGAGGGTCTTCCCCCAGAAAAGAAATCTTAACAACCCTCATATATTAGTTTTAAAAGGCTATAAAGAAATTTAGGTGACACAGCTGATCAATAACAATAAACTGTCTGCCAGAATGACAATACAAACATTTCAGTGATATATATCACTGAAATAGTTATAGAGTCAATTATTTGTCTTTATAGACTTTGTGCATTTATAATTTGACTAATCAGGTAGGAAAACTGCATTAGCAGTGTGAAGTGGAAATGCCACAGGTTAAATAAGACCTTAAGGTGCAGTAAAATGAGCCCATAAACAGCTGATAGTCACAGATGGGTTGTAACCCTGCAGACTTACCCTCAGTTTCCAATAAATGAGCAACGTTTAGGAAAAGACCCAAAACCAATAGCCATGAGCATCCCATGATGTGTCAGTGAGTGACAAAGAGGTGGATGCACTGACAATATGTAAGGCACAGAGGCATTTAAAGTGTGTGTGTTTTCTGTGGTTCATGGTTATAGTTGCACACCCTGTACAGCTGACACAGACGTGTGCATGTTTGTTGCCACTTATACACCCACGTACTGTATGTGCACATGACCACACACTTACACAAGCACACTGACACACAACTGCTGTGCATAAAACCACTTCTGCTTTCTGAAACACGTTTTATTGTGTATGTGTGTGTGTGTGTGTGTTCTTTCACTTCTAGGATGCCCAGAGTCTGAGTTCTTCATGTTTCCTTGCAGGATGTGTCTGTTCAGTTACTCAGCTGCCTCGTACTGCAGGGCGCCTTGGGAAGTGGTGAAGCCATGCATCATTCATACCATCCTGTCCCTGTGGGGGCCCTCAGAGACTGCCTGTCTGAGCGTAGAGACAGCGTACTACTGCTCCTGCCCTGCTCTTTGGGAAATCACTCACAAGTGCCCATTGTTTTATGGTGCAATGTTCCTGTAATTCACTCTCAAGTTTTTTGTTGTTTGTTGATTTTGCTTTTTTTTTTTTTTTTTTTTTTTTGTCCTCTGACAGACTTACTTGCACAATTTGTCATCCTGTAAGGAAAAATGCAAACAAATATGAATGAGAAAGGCAAATATATGTTTTTTGCAGGAACTCTGCAGTGCACAGCATTTGCAAGTCTGCAATCTAATTTCTTGCAGATCAGCTTCAGTGTTGAGTCATCCAAACCACAGGAGGATGACAATGAATGAAAAGACATGATAAAAAAAAAAATGCTGCCAATGCATTTGGACCATGCGGTCTGTAACGGCTTTTTAAATGATCTGGTATGAAACTGGCAGGTTGGTAGTGAGAGCCTCTGCGAAAGTAGGTTTTACAACAAGAAAAATACCGTCTCATTCCCCGTATGCATTCACCTCGAAGGGTGTTTACTGGCAGCTTGAAAAACTAAATGTCACCTTGAGTCTAGCCTGAAACCAAGCCTTCATCTAAAATATATTAAAAAAATAAATAAAACTGAAAAATGGAAGATTTACATCAACTTGCTTTTGTGCCCAATCGGAAAGTTATTAAAGAGCTTTAAATGGCTTTCATCCACACAACTCACTTAAACAGCAAATCATTAGACCTTTGAATGCACCTGGTGAATTCAAGGCATATAAAATCCCATTTAACTGAGGAGTTGGACTCCTAAAAGAGAAAATAAGGAAGAATAAGCATCATTAAGAGACTAAATTTAGTCTGATTGGGCTCTGATTCAGATCTCTGACCTTTTAAATGATTAATTTCATGCCTATTTCACATTATCCTCCTCTTGAAAATCCTTCAAAGCCTTCAAATCAAGCTCCAGTTTCATGTTTCCTATAAATTTCATGAGTTGTGAGAGGCAAGTAAATTCTGATGTGATGTTTCTTATATTGTACAGATCATAGAAAACTGCATGTGAATCACACAGATAGAAAGGAGGGTCTTCTGTCAGCAGCATTATTTAAACAACAAAGCTCTTATTACTTGATTCTGACTTAATGATCAAACATCTGGAAGGTAAAACACAGTTCAGTCTATTACTAAAATTACGCGCAACATTTGCTTTTTAGGGCAAACTCCTGACACATAATCAGGTCTGTCTCTTCAAACGTAGCGTAATCGCACAGACATGAAGATGGAGGTAATTTTTCCTGCTAATTAAGTAACCCGACAAGGTTTTTTTTCCCAGGAGGAGGGCAGAAACAGAGGCAAGTTTTTGGAGGAGTCTGGAAATCTTAACTCTTTTTCCGGATGTGTCATATATTGTCCATGAGCTAATTCATTTGACTGACAATGAATTGTATACATTTACCAGACAAAGTGTTTGTCATTTTTTGCAGATGGACTTCCTTTTTTTGACATTGCTGCGTTTCTCTTTATTTCTTTCTCTGTGGATGCACATCTGGAAATTTAGCTGGAAAAAGGTGGTTGGTGTTCAGCCAATAATAATGCGTGTGTGTGTGGGGGGGGGAAGCACCAGCAGAGCTGTCTGTAAAGAGGATGCATGGTAACCTCTTTAACTCTGTGAACCTTATCTTCACTTTCTTCAGAGGAAGAAAATTCACTGATCATCATCAGCACCAGCTTGGCCTGCTGTTGATCATTTACAGCTGAACATTTACCAGGCCAGGCATCTCTCCCACACACACACACACACACACACACACACACACACACACACTTAAAGGCAATTACACAGATTCCACTCTGACACAAAACTTGATTGATATGACACTATCAATCGGAGCCACATACCAGTTTTTGGCCTGTGACTCTGCTGGCATTTGTGTACAAAGAGGAAGCAAAACCCCAAATATCCATGCAATCAGCTTACATGGCTCTCTGGGTGGTGCATCTGTAATGTCTTTAAACAGCTGCCTGCATGTAAATTTCCACAATCTGTCGGCACAATATGCTAGCAACATGACAAGCAGAGGTTTTCTTGTTTCCAGCTGTTGTCTGAGAAGCACTGACTGGTCCAGTTTGAATGACTTAATACAAAGTTTATTGCTATCTTTTTCATTGTGGACACACTGATTCACTTCAGTTTAATGTAGATCAACCAAAGTCGTTTTTTAAAGTCAAATCCACAAATGAAAGACGTGAGATGGGACAGTGGGACATGACATATATCGCAACTAAGGTTGTTAGTAATGAAGATCCAAAGAGAAAAACGAGAAGAGTTGTTAGTTGTAGTTTCTGACATACAAATGAAAAAAATTCCCACTGGATGAGGTGCCATTTTGTCGTTATTTGTGCCCTGCAATGGACTGATGACCTGCTAAAGTTGTACCCTGCTTCTCGCCCAAAGATTGCCGGGATGGGCTCCAGTCAAGACCATAGACTGTATATAAAGAGATGGACGTAGCCTCTGTGAGGTCACCCATAGGTTTATGAAGAGCTGATTTGAAGCTCGATGGGCGGTTCCTACCATCGCCATCTTGGCAGAGGCACATCGTACAAATATGGGCAAAGAGGTGGAGCTAAGAAGGAGGCCGTGAGCGTCATGGTGGATGATTGACATCGAGCAAACTTTGAGCTTTCTGTAGCTAAGAGCTAACCGAGCTTACCTGGAGATAACAGGAGGTAACCAGCTAACTGAGGTAAGCGGGCTAAAGCTAAGTCACAATGTTAACCAGCTAAAAACCACGGTTGTTCTACGTTCTTCTTACCTGTCAATCAAAAGGACACGCCCCTAATAACTTCGAGATTAAATTACTTTTAAACGGGCGAGTTAGAAAAAAATTCACTCCCCCCACAGTTGTCATGAAGGTAAACCTGACCTACAAACCAAAAATGGATTTTTGAAGCAGGCCGTAAACGTGTTTATTTCTGCTGTGAAGTTGGTCTTTTTAACATTGGAGTCTATGGGGATTTGCTCTGTTTTGCAGCCCCTAGTGGATGAAGGGGGAACTGCAGTTTTATGCACTTCTGCATAGGCTTCACTTTTAACCGCCAGAGGTTGCCGCTTGGTCAAGACTTTGAATTGAACAACGTGGTTTAGAAAATAAATGAATGAATGAATGAATGATTGAATGAATGAATGAATGAATACCTTAGAACTGACACTGGACACTGAACCTTCCAGGGTTCTTAGGTTATGATGTAAAGAGCTAACTAAAGAGATAATTGCCTATATAAAGAGTTGTTTCCACGTCATTTTAACAACTAACATTTTTAGTTTAATAATAATACTCAAAATACTTGTAAGTTTTCGAAAAGCTTGAGCATGCATTTATCTTTGGTAGACTAGACAGCTGTAACGCTGTTCCTATGGTCTCCCAAAAAAGTCCATCAGACAGCTGCAGTTAGTCCGCAATGCTGCTGCTCGACTCCTCAGTAAAACCAAACAAGTGGATCACATAACCTCAGCCCCCGGATCTTTACACTAGCTTCTTGTTTGTGAAGAAAAACTCTGCTGTTAGTTTACAAAGCACTGACTGGTTTAAAGCCAAATTACATTCATGAACCAATGAGATCCCTCAGGTCATCGGGGTCAAATCTACTTTCTGTTCCCAGAGTCACAACTGAACACAACGAGGCAGCTTTCAGTTTTTATGCTTGTCACATGTGGAAGAAACTCAGAAAATGGCAGCTCAGCTGAAACTCTCAGCTGCCTCAAATCAAGACTAAAAGCTTTTCTCTTTGACGCCTTTTATCAAAACAACTGTTAATCCTTCACGCTGCAAGTTTTACTTATTTCTTTAATCTTATTCTATTTTAGCTTTGCCTGAGCATTGTTAGTATTCCTACAGTTATTTTTTTTTCTGGTTCTGCTTTTATTCCCCCAATAAAATAACTTTTTTATTTAAAAAAAAAAAAAAAAAAAAAAAAAAAAAAAAGCCCTTACTAGGTTTTTCCTTTACAGCAGTAATTATGTTTCATGATCCCTCTTTAGTTTTTTTATCTGCTTTTTCCTGACATTTTCTGTATTAGTTATGATAACTTCTCTGTCATCCCTAATATGTGATATGTGGTTTAATTTTTTAAACAGTTCACTGCCTGATAATAATTTCTGCAGATGAAAAAGTGATGGGAAATGCACTTTTGTAATGAGAGAGGCATGATCACAAAAGCAGCTGCACACTCAGCTATTAGACGATACACACCTTTCATTCAGACGAGGAAACTTCAAACATAAAACTATAAAGCATATAGAGGCACTCAGATTCATTCACACAACTTCCTGGCCTGTTTTAGGAGCACATAATGGTTACTGATGCGATAATCAGTTACAGTAAAATATTATTGATCCATAATGAATCATGATGGGCTCATGAATGTTTATGTTTAATCTCTTAAAGTCCCATAACTTTCTTTTTCCATCATTCAACATCATTCATTTAAAGAAATACAGAATAAAAATGGCACTACACAGAGACTGACTGATATTTGATGAATCACGGTTTCTATAAGCGCTTTCTTGTGTGTTTGCAGCGTAAGATGACTCATTTTGAAAGACAAGCTTTTTTACCTTCTTACAACTGACAGGAAGCGTCTTACAGGTTCTGAAAGCCAAACCATGCCATATTTCTCATGAGTCATTGGGGCAAACGTTAAAGTGAAGCTGCAAAGTTTGGTGAGAAATGAATGAAATTTGTAAGATTGAAAGTTGTCAAAGAACAGAAACATCAAGCGAAGCTTTTTTAGTCTCTTTGTTTTTCTTTGAGTCAAAACTTTTCCGATCAGTCTCTTCTTCTTCGATGCCCCACGCTGCTCCGGCAGTTGACGGGACAGCACATTGAGTGCTTAATGGTTATTTAGTTGGTGGAAATTACTCAAACGGTGATCCAGCAGTTTCCGAAGATGATGCATCTAATGTTCAGGTCATGAGCCATTTATGTGCTTTAACAGTCGAGTCCGAACTGCTGAGTGCTTAATGGTTATTCAGTTGATGGAAATGACTTAAACACACCGAAGCAGAGTGGAGAAGCATATCTGGTTATTACAGTAAGAGGTGGATGGAGTGAGACAGAGGGCTTGTGATAAATGACGTTGCTTTGAAATACATTTCAGGAAAGTAAATCTCTTTGTTTTCTGGCATGAAAGAGAAGAAAACAAGAGTGTCCTGCCAGATTAAGTGGCTCATATTTGGATGGAGGGGGGTGTTGGTGGATTAGTCTCGTTCCAGGGGTGAAAAAGCAAACTGGCAGAGCATCAAGTGCGAGTGTAAGTGAAATGGGCAGCAGATGGTTCTGGTTCATGCACTGGTTGTTTGGGATGTGCTGGGCATGACTGGACCTGTGCACCCCTCCAGACCTGGCACCAGGCCTAGCTTCTCCCACCACAGGACAACCAGCAGGCTGTTAGCGTGCGCTGTTGCAACCTCCCATCAGAGAAGGGGACGAGTTAGAGAAGCTTAACAAACCATTATATCAATAAAATTGTATTTCGTAATATTGATGAATCAGTTAAGGAAGTCATGTTCATATTTTGTGCATTTAGATGCTTTTAAAACCCAAACCACAAAGCTGTTGTTGCAGGAGGAGGGGGGACACACCCTTGTTAACCACTTCCAAAATCGGCCGTGTGAAAAAGTTGCTCAGGTTGACTTGAAAGTCATATTTTAGATGTATGATCTGACCTTTAGTAGAGCTGCAATATGAATGTCAAGTTGGGCTTTTTTGTTTTTTTCTGCAAAGAATAATCACGCACTCTTGGTTTGAAAAGCTTCTGAAGCTAAAAAGTTCATCAATTCCAGAGTTACATTCAGTCCAAAGGTTCTCGATGGAAAACATCATTATCACATAATAATCTTAAGTCAAAACCAATCACAACACCGCTGGTTAAAATCTGACAGCAAACAACTGTTGCATTTTATCCTTCTGTGTAATGTCTGTTTTTTTTTTTTTAATCTCTTTGTTATCTTTAAATTATCAAAAAGAGCAAATGTGCACATTTTACAGTCTTAAAGTTGCTGTTATCATTATTGTTTTACAAACAGCAGAAGGCTTCCATGTTAACAATCACTTACTTCCATTTTAGCATCTTTGTGCTCATTGTTTTGGCTAAAGGCTTACTTGATTTCCATATGCCTTGCATTGTTTTTAACTGCAGCAGGAGAGCTGTTTCCAGTGCAAACCACCAGCTCAGCACCAAACAGCAGACAAACACTATTAGGAAATAGGTGGTGAACATAGCACAGCATTTAGCAGCTAAAGAGTCAGACAGCTCCCTAAGGAATTGAGAGGCCAGAATAGAGTAGGAGAAGAGAATATTGGAAAGATGTCCACAACTGAATGCAAATGCTGCTCCACTGAATGTGTAAGTAAGCAAACGCTTGCAACTCAGAAAGGTGATGATTAGTCATAGTGGAAACAAAGTTGTCTGAATCACGACAAGTGACTGTGATAAAAATATTTTGTGATAAAACATTTAAATGAAAGAGTCGGTGGTGGCTGCAAAGTTTCTGAGATTTGTGAGCAAAAGATTTCTCAAGTAAAAGAAACCAGGTATTTTTAGTCCCACATACTTTTTTCATGGCATTAAAACTCTTCCCTCAGACCAGAATGGTGTGTTTTCATTGCGGCCTTAAGTCCCACAAAGATTTGGCAAATGATTCCTCTGATGTATGAAAAAACAAACTCTGTTGTCACTATTCTGACAGGCAGGGCTGAGCCACAAGCAGAGCAGTGAAGCCACAGTGGAAGGGAGGATGTTCGCTCCAGTCATACAAGATCTGGTACTCTGGCACAAGTCTGTCTGGTTTGGGTGTTTCAGAACCTGACTGCAGTGAAACTATCAGAAAAAAAAGTTGTATCAATCTGATTCAGGGCTTGGGAATCGAATTATTTACACAGTTGTGGGATTACTATTTGGGTTTTCACCAGAAGGACCCCTAAAATGTTTAGTTTAAATGCTTTTTAATGGTGAGTATCAGTGTGGTACTTAAAGCAAAGCAAAAGACACACACACAAAAAAAAGCCACACTTCCCAGTTGAAACATCAGGATCTTCTTCCCTCAGCATCTGCTTAAACGTTGAGCTGTTAGCATGTTGATGAAGCGTGCACTTGTGCAGGACAAAAGAGGAGCCCATACATTTTGCTGGAAATTGGAGCTTGTATGTGGTGTCTACAAATGCAAATTGTCAGCTTTTCTACACTGCATAAAAAAAATGACATCTGCTGGAAAATCTTCATTATTGTTTCAGATTAGATATGCATCCAAACTTATAACTCTTCTTTTAGAAAGGTTAAGACTGCAGGGAGGAGTCAGTTTCATGCTGAAAATGTCAAAAATAAGGTGTATTTTGCACTATGTTCCTCTGCCCTCAAGTGACCAAGCATGATCAAATGAAGAGATTAGGTACTTGTAATAACGAGACTTTGCTTGGTTTCATACATCCAAAACCACAAAACAGTATTTACACTCAAATCCTTTTAAGACTATGCTAACGTTTAATTTCAGGCAGTGTAGTCCAGCCTGGCTTTTACTAAACAGGCAGGCTGGACTACAGTCATTTATAGGCCTTTTCAGCTGAATTTATGTGCTTCAGATGTGTTTATGACAGACACACACTCTACCATGGAAGATGAAATATTGCTCATTGCAGTTAAGCGGTGCCTGCTGCAGGAGGTAATAAATGAGTTAAAGATGTTGCTCTGGTTGACAGCAAGCTCTTAATTAAAGCAATGTGGGATAATGAGAGTTCACCTCTGCTCAAGCATGTGCTGCACTTAAACTCAGCTGACACGACAGAAAATTCACATGCAACCTTAGACCTGAGGGACAAATTGCTCTGGCACCGGCCAGGCAGGGACTGTGCAGGAAGGCGAGCAGCCAATCAATAGAGTTTTATAGACCTGAATCACACCTAAATGTTCCTCTTTAGCTCTGCAGCTTCCATTCATCTTTCTGTCTAGTGGCTCTTTAAGGAGACGAGAGAAGCCACGTTGAAGTGACACTCGCACGGCTGTGACTGAGACAAAGATGCTTAGCTGAAGGGACGTCTCTGTTCTGACAGCTGCACCTGTTTTTGTGCTTGATACGAGCTCATTCCACTTTCCTCTCTTAAGTTTCAAGTAGCAGATGTGAAACACAAAACGTGCCGGATGAAAAGTTTGTGCTGGAAGCCTGAATGTAGAAACTTCTGCTATGTAAATCTCACGACTGCCACCTACAGGAAGCACTGGTAACTGTTACAAAGCAATGCATTAGTAGTGGAAATGATCATGCCTTAAAGTGCACTTCCCAATTTAATGTCTTTTACATGAAGTTGACAGATTATATAATCAGTTCCTCAGCAGATTCAGATACATTATATATGAATAACTGTAATCTACTGTATATATTCTGTAATAGATGATTCTGTGTCATGACTTCTCTATCTGGTAGTTCAGCATTTTACAGGTATTTTTTTTCATGTCTACACTGTGGATACTTGAACAGTATGAGGGCTTTGCCCACCAATGTCCAGTTACAAATACACGAGACCTGACAGGCAATTATATCCTAAAGTGCACAGTTACTATCAGTTCACAGTGTCATGTCATCAATCAATTTAAATTAACCCCAAACCAACAAGGCATGCAGCTCATATATGTGGAAAGCATTTGTTTATGATAACTGGGGCGGTTCCTGGGGTGGGTTGCAGTCTGTTTACGAATGTGAACGGTCATGATCCTCACACTCGTATGCGGAGGATGGGGACTCTCAGGAATCCCCGTGGCGCCTTTTGTGTACGCAGTGACCGCTCAGCCAGAGCATTCCTGCAGCACACTATGCTGCAGCTCAGCCCATGTTAACACAAGTTTTAACAACAGGATCCAAAGGACCATTCCCACACGTTCAACCTCTGGCGCAGACAGAAACTGTATCTGTGCAACCTCATCAGCACACACTGTCCCAAACAAGAGTTTCCAGCCAGGAGGATGCATTGTCCCCGAGTGACCGCCTCTCTCTCAGAATCTGCCAGCACACAGGCCGACCTTCAACTTATCTACACTGACTCAGCATTTGCTTCTTGATGTTAAGTGATTATGCTGCTGGTGACAGACTGCGGATGTGATCGGCATTTGACAAGCATGGGTCCAGCCTCTTCTTATGACAGGCATGGGTCCAGCTTCTTCTTATGACAGGCATGGGTCCAGCTTCTTCTTAAGCAGGATTTAAAATCCTGGGAACCTTTGGACTAAACACCTAATCATAAGGATTCATGAGGTTTTGCCATGTGGGTTTGTGATAACATCATAGCCTCTGTTCAGAACATGATTTGATAGATTCATGTTCCAGAGTCTGGCAGCAAATCAGTGTTTAAGTCGGAACAAGAAGCCGGCAGAAGCAGGTAAAAGAGCCTGTGTGATGGCAAAAGGAGACTCAAGCATGCATGAAAGAGTGAGACAAACCTGAAGGAAAAAAAAAATTGTACAAAATTAACACAGAGGAGCTGATTGTGGGATTGTTGGCAGGTGGCTGAAGCTGTGTTCGTGTAGAGAATGCTAAGCTGACATCCAACGTCGATTTTTTTTTTTAACTTTCTTTAATGTAAGTGGGAAAATAGGATGCATAATTATGAAGCAATAGAGTCTAAAATACAAGAGCAACTCTTTACCCCTTCCATCCATTCAGTTCTCAGTGGATCAAGCATTTTATTAGTATAGTAAGTGAGTCAATGAGTGGAAAATCTGAACACAGTCAGAATATCTCAGATGGATTATATATGGAAGATGAATGGTTTAAACCTTTTCACATTCAGTTTCCTTCTTGCACAATCTACTCTTTATTGTCTTTGTGTGATGCTCAGGGGTCATTTGGACTTCTTATAGAAACAGAATATGTGATACAGGAAGTAAGGTTAATACCAGAAGCTTAGATTTCAGGCTGCACTGCATGAAATGGATCTATAACAAGGAAACTAAGGTCATCAATAGGTTTCACATTTTCTGTATTGAGATGAGGTATTAAATATAGATAAGATGATACACATGAAGGTTCTAACTTAGTATCAGATTTCAAAAGGATAATATTCACTGGATGCTTTTTCCAAAAATTAGGACTTAAGTCCCAAACAAATATCTTGGTGACTCCACAAGTGAATAATACATCTTCAATTCCCAAAGGAAAACAGCCTCATACATTTTTTTCAGTTGTAATAATTAAACAAATAGTTATTGTGAAGAGTCACGATAAACAGAAATATATGGACAAATGGTGATACAGTGAAACTCAATAGTTCTGAGGAGTTCAAGATTCATATCACCATCAGCTGGAAGAAAAACACAAGCAGTGGCTTGTTTATGTAGGCAGTGGTGACTTCCTGTAGGGATCCTCACTACAGCAGACCTGAAGTTGTTTCTGCCTGAGCCCCCTTGGTTGTTTGTTGCTTAGAGGATGTGTAATATTATCCATTATTTCAGTGCATCTGCAGCTTCTTACTTGTGTTTTAGCATCACTGTTAGGTAAACATGTATAGTCCAGACAACAATCTGGCTTTAAAAAAACATGCCATCGCCAGACAAATGAGCAAATGTGAATTAGTGACGTAACACTGAACAACATGCCCCAACAGCCATTCTCTTTACAGTCTTATCACATCAAATCCACTACATATTATACAAACTGTTGTGATTGGCTCAGCTTGGGAAAGTCTAAGTGGAAGTCTGTTGAGCGGGAGGAGGGCCAGACCCATCCTGCCAGATCAAACGAAACATGAGGTCTCCAAAACGTCTGGTTCCCAGGCTACTTCATGACTCAGTACCTGCACAACTAATGACTGAATCAGCAATAGATGTGCTCTACTTGTGTTCCCTAAAACTAAGATTACTCAGCCTGACAGGGGATTTATAGATTTACATTATATGTGAGAACTCCTCTTGCAACTGTTTACCTTCATAGAGTGATGTACCAAAACAAAGGAGAAAGAGCTGAAGCCACTCGTTTGCTTTGAAAAACTGACCAAAACCAGCTGTGAGATAAAGTCTCAACCCAGAGACACTTTCTGCATGAAACTGCAGCTGCTTTGCCAGCGTAAACATAGCCGACCTCACTCCAGTGGCCTCTGGCCTTACTGGTGTCTTGCCTTGCTGGAGATGCACTCCCTCATTATAACACATGTGATCCTCTGCTTGTATGTAATTACTGACTCTGTCTTTGGCAATAACTGTTTCAAGACATTCTGGAGGAAAAAGAGAAAAAAAAATAGACAGGCAGGGAGAGATGTGGACTAGTACTTTAAGATTTACTTTCTACTTAATAATGCTGAGGGGGGTTGGGAAGTTTTTGTGAGTAAAGTTGGTCTGACTGGAGCCAGACACAGGGGCCAGACAGTTTTATTGCATTGTGGGATTACTAGTTGGCTGAAATGAAAGTATATCGTCACGGCTGCAGACCCCTGATCTTCACGGCTGCTGATGGGCCAGTCTGTGGCCTCGAAAGGTAACACAGCCTGGGGAGATCTTTACACAAGAACAAACACAAACATTGGCCGGAAGAGACTGCCCCGTGACATTTGTTCACGATATCACCACAGGAGAAGCCCGGATATTTTGCTAATTAGGAAGGAAAAGAGCTTCAGCTGTGAAGATAGATGTGGAGTTCAAGTTGGGTGAGATTTTATTGACTTACTTAATTAAAGAAAATTACTCTGCAAAGAAGAACAGAAAAAAAAAGAAACATTTTACAAGAATTTATGGGTGTTAACATTAACTCAAGACATGGCCACATTACCAGTGAACATGTTAATACAGATAATCGGCAGCATTAAGTGAGTCTGACTATCTAAAACAATAAAAATACTTAAATGTTGTTTGGTAATTATGAATTTGGTGAAGGAAATCATTCACAGTAAATATGTATATATATATATATATATATATATATATATATATATATATATATATATATATATATATATATATATATATATATAATATATATATATATATATATATATATATATATATATGTATGTATATATATATATATATATATATATATATATATAATGTTATTATATTCGGATATAAACAATTAATTGACTAAAACATATCTGAGTTGTGAAAACTGTATTTCCTATTTTATACAAGATATTTGTAATGCATTTATGCTATTACTTATATCAGAACCAGTTTTAATACAATAAGAAGCATCATATATTAAGATCACAATTATATATTACAATTAGATCATATGTTTGGACTGTCAGATAAATGTGTTGACGTGAAAAGAACAGTTCTCAGTTAACTAAATGAAGTTCCATTTCACCTCTATCAAATTAAGCTTGTTTCAGCAAATCCAGCAAGGACATGAAGGAATGCACCAATGCCAAATGCTAAAGAGAGTATAGATAGTGAATATGATCCATTCATTGATGATTTTAAACAAGGTTATTTATTAACCCTTTCATGAATGACTTATTACAAACATTGCAACATTTTTTTAAGCACAGTATTTTACCTCCACAGACATATGCAATTATGCTTCTTGTTTATAAGTGATATTTGGAATTTATCATGATTTAATATTTATTTTAATGTATTCTATAAGATATTTCTAAAATAATTTATAATCATGACTATATTATCTAAATCTTCAATAAAATATAGCTATTTTCCTATTTATTGCAAAGGCAAACTTGCATAACTATATTGTGTTTAATTATATTATATATCATGTATATTTATTTATTCTACATTGAGTGGAAACGTATTGGATGATTTAGTAACATCCACTGAAGTGGTTTATTTAAAAAAATACCACCCTCATTCAAGAATATGGAATAAAAACTTGTAAATAGGTGTCCACTATATGGCCACTATGCATGAAAAGGTTAATAACCTTGTCTAAAATCAGTTGTGGAAAGTAACTAGTCACTTAAGAGTTTTTAAGTAAACAGGTGAATTTTACTTTGCTACTTGCATCTTATGCTACTTAATACCCTAATAATCCTAACCCTTTCTTCATTGTTGTATCAGTATGTACATAAGATTACACAATGTAACAAGCTTCATTCAGCATACTGCATGACTCAAGCAAAAGAGAAGCACCTATATGTGTGTGGTTGGGGATTAAATCAGTCCTGCATGAAAACACTCAGCTATACTGAAACGGACCTTGTTGCTCCACACATGCACATGGTCCATCTTCCTGTATGTTGTGATAATATATTTATTTTAAATTCTTTTTTGGGGGGGCGTGTGGCAGGTTGGTGGTTAAAGTGGTGAAGTTGGACAACCTCGGTTCAAGGCCCAGAACTGAAATTGACCCTCGGGAGACCCCCCAACTGCACCATGGGCACCAGAACATGGGAGCCCACTGCTGTCTGATAACCTAGAGATGGAGCAAATGTAAAGCTGAATTTTCCAATCATACATGATGAAGTAAAAATCACAATTGTTATAAACTTTCTCATTTACTTTAAAAAGTTAATCCCTCAATGCTTTGTGCATCTAGGTCCACCAGACAGGTTGCTTTGACATCAGCAGTAGAAACACACAGTAGGGAAGTCAACATACTTCGCTGTTCAGTGGTAAAAAAAAGGTGTATAGGAAAGTGCATCATCTGTGTAGAGACTGATCTAAAGTTTAATCTTCCAGTGTATACGAGCATTGGCAAATTAACAGAGCAACTGCTTAGGCCCTTTTTGTGTTATTCTATATAATCAGGATTATATAGTTGTACATATATGAGTATGATTTCTTAGAACTAAATATGACTTTACTGGGATGAAGATAAAGGACATGTACATCCTTATCATTCTCACCATCACATCCTACTGTTGGATCCACTCTGATCTTTCTCCAGGAGCTTGACCCCTCCCCTCTTCATCTGAACAACAAGCATTAGCATGTGATTGGTCAGCGGGGAGTTACTTGGGATCATTACTGCCAATAAACACAAATGTGCATGACAGTTCAATTTGCCAAGATGGATAATAGGTGGAAAGAAAGCGTAATTTGTTGGAAATGAATTTCATCATAACACCAAGCGAAGAATAGGATGAGGCAATAACGGCTTTGATCCAACAACAATCCAGAAATAAGACAGAGTTTAACCAACCATTACTTTCCCCCTCCTGCTGATCGAGAGAGAAGAAAAAGTTATGTTTGGTCTTCAGTTTTGGTTTTCCTCCTCTGAAGCCATGGGGGCAACAACCTCCAACTCCTGACCGTCACAGCTTGAGCGCAGCCCTGGCCAGTGTTAAGTCTCAGTAATTAAGACTTCACGCTGTTCAACTTTAAACGCTCCAAATTGGGCCTCCCGCCTCCCCCTGTTCTCCCTGTTGAAAGTAATTTATTCGATTTGACGTGAGCTGTGTTTCACCTCATCCTAGCCTCTCCGGCAACGCACGCCAGTGTTGTGGTGGAACAATGGAGTTCATCTCCTCTTTTTGTTTCTATTTGCTTTTGTCATTCCTGCTTCTGTATATGATCATGGCTGTGTTTAATTAAGTCACAAGTGCTGCAGTTTTAAGCAGAAGGAAGATCATTAGGAAGTCAAACAGTCAATCTGGAGATGGACATATAGAGTGAACAGGTCCAACAAGAAAGGAGGAAAGAAAAAGTCCAGACGTTTCCTTCTTCTGCACTGGCTTTGATCATGATGGGTTTTTTTTTCCGTCCATTATATGCTCAGTGATGAAGTTAACTGCTTCAGTATTACTTTGTTTTGCACCCACATGACTATAATCAATGATAAAAGTAATGTGACATAGCATCCAAACAGCCAACTGATCCAAACCCATTGTTAAAGTAAAAAGTTAAAAAAAAAAAAAAATCCTAAGCCCTGTAATAATAACTGTTCAGCCAGAATAACATGTTGGTCCTGCTGCAAAAATAGTCCATGGAACTGCACCTTATTGTCTATAAGAAGTGCAAACAAAACAACAGAATCAGAAGTATACCTGCAAGATGATGTGGCTTTTATAAATATTCCTAAATAGAACTTCAGTAAAACTAAAAAAAAGATTATTGAAACACTTTAAGACATGCAGTCAGTTATTGTACACCACAGATAATGTTTTAGGCAACACTGAAGATCTCACTGAAAATGTCAGAAGTTATCCAGTTTGCAGTGGAGACTTTAAGATGTAGAGTTTCTGGAAACTTGCTTTGATTGCAATCTGTCTATTATGAAATATTAAACGAATCCCTGGTGCATAGTTTGTCTGTTTTAAAGAAAAAGATTGAGATCTATGCTAAAATGTAATTAAAATGGAAATAGTTTATTTTTACGCCCTTTTTCCATGTTCCACCTCACCACAAACTTGATAAAAAATCAGTTTGGTTATTTTGCATCATCTTGCTAAGAAACCAGAATGTAGAAAACAATGACAACATCCTTTGGCTCCTGCTTTGGTGAAGGAAAAGTCCTGAAATAATTTACACTCCGAGAAGAAATTAAAATATCCAAAGCATGACAGGTTTAACAATGCGGAACTGTGTGATACAGGCTTCTTTCTTCAGATATGTGAGGATTCTCTCAGCCCTAGCAGTGAGTCAAAACTATTAATCAGATATTTAACAGGTTGACTGATGGTGTTGTAACAAAAAAAAAAAACCACATGTCCTGATTGTTAGGCCAAGCACTGATGATACATCATCCAGCCAAACAGCTGACTGTGACAACCTCATCTGTCCCAGTCAGGACAGCTTACCCTGCCTGATAACAGACTCTGGAGAATGCTGGAAAATTGGCACAAATCAGAGCTAAACAGATGATTAAACATTATAAAACCCAAAGTAGCTGACTTATTCACAATAAGCTGAGCTGGCAGAAGCTTAATGTGATGTGAGGTTTTATGTCCACTCCTCTGCTTCAAGGACTTGGAACTAACCACAACAGCCTCTGGTGGTGGTCTGCTGAGTTCTGACACTGAAGCAAGCCGGAGTCACATGACGGGCGCTGTCATATGCACACGGCTGGTGGTAACAGAGTGGGGAGTGGATGGCCGGTGCGGCTGTTAGACTGCATCCACACGACCAGGTCCAGCTGCTCTCTGGGAGCACGCAAAGGGTGTGCTGGGTGTCTGGTCAGACAGATCAGATGCTGCTTATTGGGCCTCTTAGGATTCACAGACTGACAGATGCAGACAGGTGAAGGAAACAGACCTTCAACACTAAAATTAACAAGGGAAGCAGAGAATAGCAGGAGTCCCTTTTAGCCACACAAGCACATTGAAACTGAGTTTAAGTATTGGATGGCTTGTCCTCACAAGTGGCCCCCAGGGGATTTGTCCCAGTTGCTCAGTGTCATGACTGGAGACCTGGATGGATTTCCATCAAATTAGTCACATTTTAATAAGGTCTAGATGAACACAAGTCGAGTCTTATACATGCAAAGAACTCTTTTTGCCAAACAAACCAGAAACACATATGCATGAATCGAGGGATAAATTTCTGATTGGGATCATAGTGTCCTGGTTTGGCAATACAGTAAAGACCTAAGACACAAACCCTGGACAAAGGCTGGCTTTAACTCAAATAAACATATGAAGATTCAAAGCAGATAATCCAGATATAAACTGAAAGGAAAGAAAACTGGGCCACATGAAGAACTAATGGCTACAATAGAACATAAACAAAGGATCTGGCTAAAGAGACGGGGAAATAACAAGGCCTATATATTTCCTGGAAGGGACGATTGACTGGCTGCAGGTGAGTAAATGAGGAACAGAAAACAGGTGGTAACAATCTGAGAAACAGGTAAAGACAGCTGAGGATATTTAGGATGATGGGCTTTAACAGAAAACAGAATCTAAACACACAATAAAAATTAAAAGTGGAGGCTAAACTGAATGCACAAAAATTAAGGAAATATCATCGAGAACACAAAACAGCAGTGTATTTAAATAAAATTAAGTAAACTCACTGAGACCTCAACAAACCACATCAGAAACTATAGATCATAAATTGTATATGAAGTGATATAACCATGTAACTGTATTGTTAAAGCAGTTTCTTAGCTACAGTGTTGTTTGTCATAACAATATGCTAAAGCAATGTAGTTATTTTATTATTCTCATTATTTCACTGAAACTTGTGCATTTATTTGACTTTCGGGAAACTTAAGGAATTTGGGCTGCAGCCATATTTTCTGCTTAAAAAGATCCCAAAATAATGAAATAATCCTAAATAAAAAATAGCAGCCATGATAGAAACTCATCAGCTTATCTGGACATAAAAGGCTGTTTGGGTGTTTCCTTTATGAACTCCCTTAAGAGTACGAACCACTGTAACATCCTTTTATGAGAGGAAAAGTGAAAAAATATCCTGTAATTTTCTTTTAGCTGAATATTTCGATATATAATCATACTAACTGAGATTTGTGAAAGTTAGTGGGAGGACAGGAGGGTGAACTGCTCAGAACAACATCTTATGTTGCTTTACTTGACTTGACATAGTTAACAACTTTGATAATGAGGTCATTTTAAATATTATGAACAATTGTTATGATATACAATATAACCTGTATCGTGCATCTTGCCAGGTAGTCACTGCAACAGGCTTCTGCAAACCAAATAGGACATGTAACAGTAGAAACTCTGTATATTAGAAAGAGTAGTTTTAGAACTTATACTTATGTTAGATATGTAATGTGGCCCTAAAAGGTAGGCCCAGAAAATGTTGATTCTGTTTCATTTAAGAGACCAATTTTCCTCTACTAAGATAGTAACAATGCATCTCAGGACACATTTAATTTATGTGTGTAGTTCATTTATACATGAATTATTTGAGATTTCAGAGGTGGGACAAAAAAAAACTTGTCCCAGCACTGGGGAAAGGAAAGAAAACAACAGAAATGTTTGATGGTGCTTCCCTCTGAATGAAGGATTTACAACATTCAGCAGGAGCCTTGTGGAACTGATGAACACGGTTGTTTTGGATGCAAGTGAAACCAAATGGAAGTGGGACAAGTTTCATTTTATATGAAACAGCTGCAGCGCTCAGACTGCGGCTCAAGGTTGCTCCGAGTTGAGATTTTTCAACTGACTGCATGAACAAAACATAAAGTATCTCAGAAGTTCATGTGCGTGTTTGGTTTTTGCAACATCTAAAAAAATATAATTGTGTAGTTTTTCCATGTAGTATATCTTTCAACAAACACAAGCAGGTGCATTCCTTCTGTGGCTGTAGTAAAGCATGCCTCATTCAAATGTATGTTGTTGTTCCCTTTTATATACCCAATGGACATTTCCCAGGGAACATAGCATTGTTTTGCAGGGATTAAACTTCACAGAAGATTATAGCTGCTCCAGCACTGCAGAACAATGTAGGGGGGTGTGGGGGTCCCTCTGTCACAGCTCAGTAAAGTGGCCGCCCACCCATTCTGATCAGAGCCTGTGGCATGAGCCCAGTTACAGCCTGATTCACGGGAAGAACCCAAGCCACATAATGTGAAACCATGTAACAACCTTTGACCCTTTAAAGATGAGTGTAACTGCAGTGGGTGGTGGTGATGCTCAGACAGGGATATTTTCTCACTGTGTTTGCACCTTATTATAGAAAAATACTCATTTATCACAGTTTAATTTCACATTGTGGAATGAGATGTGCTGCTCTCAGTAATTTAAAAGAAACTGTCTCCGAATAGCTTTCTGAGTCAGCAGAGAGAAAACGCAGCCCCTCAGCAGCAAGCTTTTTCCACGGCAGCAGAGTGGGCTGGCAACAGCCCACATGATCTGATCTGTGAATGGCCCTCAGTGCAATCTAGAGTAACAATGTCGCTCATCAATGAAAACCTTCATTGTCTTTGCTCTCAGTCTCGGAGGAATCCCCGCACAAAGAGGGTTTTGTGACATTGCCCGGCCTCTCATTTTTTGTAGGAAGCACACTCACTTATACGGCAAACAAGTCGGGTATGTGCTGCTGAAAGGTGATGCAGGTAGGTTTCTGAATGTGATTTGTTTCAGATGTCTCTGTATCTGTTGCTCTCCTCAGCTTTTGTTTGAACAGATTTGGTTTATTTCTTGTTTTTTTTTTACTCCGCAAATCAGACAGCTTCCACCGTGTCTGTCACACTGGTTATAAACTCCATTATTTAAGTGATGCTTTGTTCATCACAATGAAAACCTCCACTTGTGGCCAGTAAATCTCAAAAGGGCAGTGAAAGACAGACAGAACACTTTGTCCAATTGTATGGTGTAAGAAAACTTTAAACAAAGAATGGATGGGGTTTTTTTTTTTTTTCCTTTTGGTCATTACAGAACAATGGATTAAGTTGAGTTAATTACAGAGTTTTCCCTCTGCCCTCTTTGCTTCCTAATTTTCTGTAGTATTGTTTGGAAAAAGCAAGAATAGTACAAAACAAAATTATGAAGTAAAGAAAGAAAACCCAAAATGCTGGTTGGGCTTTTTTTCATGCACAGTGTCATGATCTAAAAACAGTCTGTTTATAAAACAGTCTCAATGTGAGGTCCTTCTTGTAGCTGAATCACACCAGTGGGTGGACTTTCTGTCATCATGCAAATATTCAAGTTTATTTTTTATTTATTTAATTTTTTTTATTTGAACAAAAAAAAGTACTTTGTAAAGAACAAATATTGGTTCCAACAAACAACAAATAAAATAAGTTTCTTAAGTTAAAAAAAAAGGGTTTTGAAAGAAGTTGGGCACTTATCTAGTCCAAAACCCCCTCATCGATGACACCATAAAATCTTTACAGAATGAAAAATACAATTATACAGTAAATTCCATTACAATGAAACTTAAACAGTAAACAGTCGTAATAAACACAATAAATCATAGAATTCAACATACATTGCTTTAAAAAAAACAACAAAAGGATAATCATAATGTCGTCATATCCTCCTGACTACCAGGAAAAAAAATGTGTAACTACAAATGTCCACTATGGAGGACATTGCTTAAACTTTTAAATATTGTGGTAAAATCTAGTTATATTTATCTAAGAAACATTTTAATGTGTTTATAAGATATTCAATGAAAATATAACTACAAAATTTCAAGTAAAAATCTGCACAAAGAAAAGTATTATGCACTTTTGCTCTTCCCATAAAACATGCTTGTTGCAATGGAGGCCGTTTTTCTTGAAGAGAGAAAGAAAGTTCACAAAGCCCCACCCCCACAAATGAGGTACCATTTAAAAGCACCAAATGTCCTCTTTAAAGAGCAAAAGGTGTCAGTTCAGTAGCATTCAGGGAGATGAAAATATTTAGGTTTACAAAGGTCCTCCACAGAGGACAAATTTGAACTACTGGTAGTCAAGAGGATAGGTTTCATACATGTGTTCTTCTGCAGTGATATGACAAGCAGGACAATTTCCTGTGATTTGTTCGAAAGCTCAACAACTTCAGGCAAAAAAACCCTTTAAAGTGGAACTATTATGTGCATTTCAGGCTAGTTTATTTTTATTTCTGAGACCAGAAGGGCTGGGATTGATCAAGTTATTGTCACAAATCGCTTTATTTACTTCAGACCGACCCTCTCCGTAGGCTGTCAGATCAGCCTGCGGGCAAAACGAGTGGATTGAGACTCTTCCGCATTAAGCCCCACCTCCCGCCCCTGCACGACATCGGGAGCGCGCACCGCAACTGCTTTTGCCGTCATTGTAACATCTCATAAACAGAAGGGTTAGGCTAATATGAACTCAATAAAAAAAACAAAATACAATGTCAACACATAGCATACAGCCCTACATGTTGGAACCTGAATCAGACCCTGAAAACAAAGTGGAAAACAGCAACCCACAGCAACGAATGCAGCAGGATGTCTCTCTTTGGTAAACTCACCAGCCATCGTTGGAAATAACTTTATCCGACGTTTTCCACCCGCCTGATGTATTTGTACATGCCCTTGTTAACCAGTAGAAGGTAACCAAACACCTTATCCCCCGGGACGTCACAAGGATTTCCAAGTAGAAAAAACTCTCTAAAACGACGCGTTTTTCGTTGCCATGGAAACCGAATGGAGCGAGTGCTGAAACTCAAACTCAAACATGCGTTTAGGTGATAAAAACAGTGCCGTTCACATGTCTGATGAGGATTCAACACTGTAGAAAGCTCAGAAAACTCCAAACACCATAATAGCACCCCTTTAAAGGAAAAAAAAAAAAAAGAAACAACAGAGAACAACTGACAACACTCACAAGTTGTGACTCAATCAGACATCTACTATTTCCCAGAGGCCAACTGGCCTCCACAGGTGGCTGCAGCCCCGGAGCCTCACACGCTTCACACCGAGACGAGGGCCAAGAGAGGCCGCGGGCCATGTGACAACATTTTTGTTGTAACTGCTCCGCACTCTCCCAGCCTCTGCAGCATTTCATTATTTCCAAACCCTTGAGCTCAAACAATTTGTCTGCCCAGCCCAGTCGGCTGTGGGCTTTGATGTGAGCTCCCTGGTGCTGCGGTGGCATTCGTTAGCTATAAATCTGTGTTTTTTTTCTTTTAAGAAGAGGAGCAGCGTGGGAGCACAAAACAGACCACTTCTCACTTTGAGTGAATAAATGATGAAAAGTAACATAGCGAGGGATGCTACTGGGAGAATGGCAGGAGCACGAAAGCAGGAGCTTTCACCATGAAAGATTTGATGCTATGCTGATGGTAATTTCTTTGGGTGGGGTCTTTTAAGAATGTTGAAAGGACCCGCTTGCTGTTTTACAAGGTAACAAAACTAAACACATTTGCTGACTGATTCATTAGCTGTGAAAAAATGCCCCTTGCAGCCATCTGCCAAAAACTTAAGAAGGGAAAAATAAGAGGTAACACAAGCCCACCAACACACAGCATTATTTACCTGCCCTACCTGCACAAACATGCAGATGGCCGCAGTGATGGATTAGGCTGGGGTTATCCCAGTCAGGCAACACTGTGATAATAGAGTGAGTGCTTTAAGGCCAAACTGACGCGGATGCTGAAGTGATGAAAGTGAAGTCCAAGAAGGGAGCTTTCTCCCCAACATGCCACAAGGGATTAAGTATCTGGTTTCTCCTCCTGTTCTTAATCTGGACCGGAGGGGACGATTGTCACTTTCCTAAACAACTCATATTGATATTGTTTGTGGCACCTCCAAAGCCAGGTTAACTCTGGGGATTAAAAGCAGGCACTTAGAGCAGGAGGGCCTGGATTAGGGATGCCATTGTAAATTCCTTTGTAAACGTTCTCGGGCAAAATTTCAGTGGGAGAAGTTCAGAAGATATGAAGGAGAAAGTCTTACTCTCCGAGGACTGCTGGGTGATAAGAGAGAGCTGTGGGTGGTCAGCAGCCTTGAAGTTGCTGCGGGTGTGACAACAGCAGCCTGACTCTCTTCTTCTGTGTGCCGGTGATGAAGAGGGTGCTGAGTTAGATGGGATGGAGAGTTTTGTGTGAGATGGGTCACTTAGTCCATACACAGGTGTGGACAGTGGTAGAAGCTGGAGGTGACAGAGACTGATGGTTTGTGGTCTAAATGAAGGAAAAACGACCACCTTTCAGTCTGTTTTTGTTGTGTTTTCTGTGATTAATCAGCATTAGATGGAAACATATACAGTCCATTCTTTAAAGTGGGACTTAAATATGAACAACAAAGCAGCTTTCATTTGTTAAGGTTCAAGTTGCTGAACTTTATTAATTAGCTGTTGATCAGCTTATTAATAAGTATTTGAAGACAAGGCCAGGCCTTGCTTTACACATATCTCATGTATTTATTCATTTTTATGATTAATACGTTGTTCATATTCCAGTATATAAATATGCACAAGGTCACAATAACCAACTGTGAGAAGAAAAACTAAAAATAGGGAGATGACCCCTTTCTCAGAAGCATTTGCTCTCTTCTACCGACCGATTTCAAAGAGACATGCTCACATGCTGCCAATTTAGTCAGGAGATTATGCCAGTCACTGATTGATGGCTCACAAGTTGACCTCTATTGTTGAATGGCAGGTCTCCTAGCCAGCATGATAGCAGTCCGAAACCATTCAGCGTATGCAGATTGGATTTTTTACCCTCTAACGCATGTTTTATTTTAAAAAATCAATGCCCATTTTTCCAAATACAATATTTTACTTCTACAGACACGTACGAAGGCGCTTTTCTTTGTCTTTCATGTTATTTGACTTTTTATTTAGTTTGTTTATTTTATCTCTTCTGTAGAAATATTTAGAAAACAGTATGAGGTAAAATTTGTAAATGTGTTTGTGTATATATATATATAAAATTTTATTGTTTCAACTTCAGTGAGTGGATGTGTGTTAAATGACTCCTAATTTCGACTGAAGTGGCAAAATTGCAAATATACCATCCACTTATGAACATACGACAGAAAAGCCTTTAAATGGGTGTCCACCGTAGTGGACATAATGCATCAAAGGTTTAAGGAGAGATCCTCTGCAAAACAACAACAACAACAAAAAAAAAAGTCCAAAATGAAATTTTCTTCCATATATTTTGCAAGTATTGAACCAATTTCCAAAAGCCTTGCATTTTAGAAAAGTACTATAAGAAATCAGTTTAGGTGCTGCACCTTCCAGCAACCTATGTCTCAGTTTAAGGATATACAGCCAAGAAGGTTAGAAATCTTAAATTGTATCGTACAAGTACCACTGTACAAGTACTTACATTGTATCGTACAAGTACCATCGCATGCAGGCGGCTGAAATGAGTTTCCTCTGCAGGGTGGCCGGGCTCTCCCTTAGAGATAGGGTGAGGAGTTCAGTCACCTGGGAGGGGCTCAGAGTAGAGCCGCTGCTCCTCTGCATCAAGAGGAGCAAGTTGCAGTGGCTCGGGCATCTGGTCAGGATGCCTCCTGGATGCCTCCCTGGTGAGGTGTTCCGGGCACATCCCTCCCGTGGAGACCCCGGTAGAGACCCAGGACATGCTGGAGGGATTATATCTCTTGGCAAATGTGGCTGGGGAGAGGGAAGTCTGCTCTTCCCTGCCTAGGCTGCTGCCTACACGACCCGACTCTGGATGAGCGGCAGAAGATGGATGGATGGATGAATGGAAGTATCATGACACATCTTTAAATTGCATAGGATATTACACCATTCCCCAATGTCCCAAAATCATCTTCCAACACAGCTTTTAAGAGGTTGATGGGGGAACATTTTTTAACATGAAGTAATAAAGAGCACATGCATTGATTCAAGCAAGCAAAGCTCACTGTTTGAGAAAGCTGCCTTTGTCTGGATGAAATAAAGCAAACAATACCTAAATGGTATTTTACCAGCAGGATCATAAAATCAGGGCAATCAACTGAAAAGGCCTCAAACCAAAAAGAACTCTTTATAATCAAGACATCAAACCAGTATGAAGAAGAAACATATGGGACAAGAGTCAAAATGAACATTGAACAAACAAAAGAGGAAAATCCATCTACTTTATAAATGTGTATCTATGCAACAAATGCAAAAATTCAATATGTCTATAAAGAGGTACTATAAAAAGAAATGAATTATCTTATTTTGTTAAGAGAAACTTTAACAAAGATGTTCCCAGTTAAATTGCAGACTTCTGCTATGTCAAATTCTTTATTCAGTAATTCAGTCAATACATCCGTATATGACTGCACATATAGAAACATTGAACCCCCTCAAGCTTTGTTACTCTTTTAGTGTTTGGGTTCACACAAAATACAAGTTATAAGGTTAGAGAATATGGTAACCATGGTTGGGCCAAAATGCATTCTTATTTTGCAGAGCTGTTATTATTTCATTTGATTTTTGCTGGTTGTCTTGGTTACTTGTCACAGCATCTTCGAAAGAAAATACATATAAGCGGTTCATATACAAAAGCCATAACTCATTTAATATGTTACATTTGTTGATGTTATGTGTAACCATAACACCTCTGCACAACTTGTGAAGTCATTTTCCACCATATTAAATTTCATGAAGAAATTGGAAGAAGTTTTTTTAAAAAAGTTCTTTTTTTTTCCCCTTAACTTTCAAACTTGAAATAAAATAATCTCAATAACTCTTTGATAGAGTACCGATAACCCTATCAAAAGCAAACATGGCAGAAAACCCGCCTACTTCCACATGAAATATCTGCTGTGGCAAATGAAAAGTATGTTACACATTCAGCTGTGAACCTAGAATTTTATGTTCGGGTTTGCAAGAGAGTGGCCAGATTTTATCAGAGCAGACATGAAGTAAACAAGGTAGTGAGTCTGTTCCTCTCTCAAACACACAGACTCACGTACACTGGGGTGGTCACATAAGAGATACATGAGATATAAAATATCTTTACATTGATAATCTGGATCACCAAGTGGAAATTTGTGATACAAATTACTGTAGATACTCCAAAGAAAGCTCATTTTTGGTTTGGAAATAAGCCCGTACTACACTTGATGTAGCAGTGTGGGCTTTATGGCTTTTCCCGATCGCTGTTCTGGTCTACTGTGTCGGATGGTGGTGGTAGACTGGATCCTTGTGTTTCACCACAATGACTTGTGTGGATAGTGCCACATTGGGGCAGGGGTCTGTTTTTGTCTGAGATGTATCCTACTTTACAAACAAAATCAGACATATCTAGTTTTTTATATCTTCCTGTACGTACAAAATAACACTGTATATTTAGCCACATTTTCATATTGCACCTTCAAAATATACAGGGAAATGGGTTTCCTCCGCAGGGTGGCCGGGCTCTCCCTTAGAGATAGGGTGAGGAGCTCGGTCATCCGGGAGGGGCTCAGAGTAGAGCCGCTGCTCCTTCGCATCGAGAGGAACCAGTTGAGGTGGCTCGGGCATCTGGTCAGGATGCCTCCTGGACGCCTCCCTGGTGAGGTGTTCCAGGCATGTCCCTCTGGGAGGAGACCCCGGGGAAGACCCAGGACACGCTGGAGGGATTATATCTCTCGGCTGGCATGGGAATGCCTTGGGATCCCCCCCGCAGAGTTGGCAAATGTGGCTGGGGAGAGGGAAGTCTGGGCTTCCCTGCTTACGCTGCTGCCCCCGAGATCCGACCCCGGATAAGCGGCAGAAGATGGATGGATGGATGGACCTTCAAAATCAACAAGCAACAATGCTAGAATCCCATCGAAATGGGTAAAACTCTAGTGATGTAACTTGGAGAGGTTTGAGCTTATTTTATAGTTTGTTTTCAGCTTGAGACTTTAGTCTAACACAGGGCCATTTAACTTGGTCCCAGAGTATTCTTACATCAACACACCTGTGTCAAATTAAACGGATCCAACAGATGATCAAGTTTTTCACAATTACTTGTTAATTTGAGTCAGGTGTGTTGAAGCAGGAATACAATGAAAACCTGCAGGACTGTGGTCAGCGTAGAACCAAGCTGAACAGCTTCAGGCTAGCATTAAGTTAGCCTTTCATAGCATTAGCAGCTTTACTAGCACAGGGACGGTATCTCTTCCAGAAATGTTCAGCCAAATGTCAACATTTTTAAGGATAATTAGTTAAAAACCATTAAAAAATGTATCCATGCAAATCTGAAAATTCTTTTTCTGTCCCTCTGCTCCAGTGACCTGTAAACCACCAGTGGCGGCATCTGGAGTGTCCAGCTGGGCTTTAGAGGTGGTCGGTGCTCCACTGGTGACCCCTCTAGCTCCGCCCCTGTATTGCGTCTCATTTTAAACTGAATTAAATGTTTAAAAAAAACAAAAAACAAAGAAAATGGATACTACAAGTCCTCACTGGACAGATGCATCATAAGATGCAGCTGCTGAAACAAAACAATGAATGCAGCAAAATGACGCAGCAAATTTTAGCTGCAGAAAAGAAACTTCACTTTGCTAAATTCTACTTGGCTCAACTTGTCGGCGCACATCTCAAGTGGTATAGAAAGGAACACAAGGAGAAGAATTACAAGTTGAGAAATGAAAGGAGAGGATTGGCTCAGAGCCCTGAGTGTTTATTTATTTGCCCTTCACTTTGACAGTAAGGTCCCACTGAGACAAAATGACTTGTCTCTCAGAGTCCTTGTCATAAAGTGCATTACAAGCTACACAAATAAATGGTACGATAATCAATGCATGGCTCAAGTTTCCACTTTAAGTAAATGAAAACAAGTTAATTAAATGAGTAAATGCTGAAACTTACAGTCAATCAAGTATTTGCTTTTCTTTCACTATGAAATATCCGTGTTGCCAGATCTCATGAGATGAAATGTTAAGAGAAAGGTCAAACAAAATTTTCTCTGCTTGATTTGATTAAAAAAAAAAAAATCCCTAAGTTCTGAACATTTTTAACTACAGACATACATGGAAATTGGTCATTTTATTTTTCCTATTGACCAACTTAAATCAATTTATTTTACACTGATGCAGTTAAGTTGCAAATACAAAAAATAGCCTTTTAAAATAAACCTGATGTCTAGTTGCACATCATCTAAAAGCCATGCATTCATCAAATATTGTGAGTATTTACTTCGGGATTATTGCAATAATGTTGCATCCCTCTTGTATCAAATTTCCATTAAAATGCTGATATGTGTAATTAGAAAGCTGCATTAGTTCTCTATTCACCAACTGGAAAATTATTGAAAAAAAAAAAATCCTCTGTGAAAGCAAGATCACAGGACGCATTTGATTGCAATAAAGGTGGTTTTATTGCAAACAGAACAACAAAACACAATCTACCACCCTTTCATTTGATTCTTGTGAGACATCAATCATTCAAAGTACATCATACAAAATCATTGGTCACAAACTCTCCCGAACAAATAGAAAATGCAGTGAAAACAGGCTTGCCCTCTATGTTACCTTGGACACTCATGAGATAAACTAATACTCTGTGAAAATGACAGACCTCATACAAAAAAAAAAAAAAAAAAGATTTTTATAATTAATCTTAATAATAATAAAAAAAAGCCAGCATATTTACACAACAATAATATTTTCTCTCAATCTGGCTTGCCTGATTTCCCAGTGAAACTTTTCTCAGTAACCAACGTGTTACATGTGTCCTTTTAAAGTCTGTAAGGCATGAAAATCAACCTTTAGTCTATTTTGATGCTTTAACAGCAAATCTTAAATATGAAGATGGAATACACATAAAAAGGGCAAATTTGCCCTATTTTTATTAGATCAATATCTTTTGCATCAATGCTTTCAGTAAGTGTCAGCTTCTAAAGTTTCTGTGCATCGCTCCGCCCATTAAGGCACCAGCTATTCAGTAGGGGAGACCAGAACAAACTGTACACAACCAAGAGAAAAGCTAATCCCAGACTAATCCCATCCATAATATGTACATGTGTATAAACATCGCTAATGGAAAATGATGAAAACTGTTGGCAGAAAACTACACAGGCAACCAGCTGGGAAGAGACCATAATAGAGGATAAAGAACTGTACAGAATAATTAAATCACTTCAACTCATTTAGCTTTAGTCAGTATTGAAATGAAGCTGAGGCTGATGGAAAGATTTAAAGCAGAAGAGGCATTTTTTGCATTGAGTGACTCTACAAAATAAGAAACTAAAGTTGTCAGCCATAAGTAAGTCGCCTTACTTTAAAAAGAAAATAAAAAAAAGTGCATGCAGACGCGAAGTGTCATATATCACACAGTTCGAGCACTTCTGTCGCCAAGTGTGATGAGGAAGGACATAAAAGTTGATTAAAAAGCAGGCGGTTTGAGGTGAGGATCGCTCTTTGAATGCGGGCTGCAGTAGCAGATGTGTGGTGACCGGGTGTGTATGTGTGTGTGTGTGCGTGTGGTGATGAGAGCAAGCTACGGAGATTAAAGCAGTTTATTCTAAGACATCTAAACCTTTGACTAAAGCCCTGCATGAGAAAACGAGGGTGGAGAAGTGCACCCAAAATCTATAAAACCCCTAATATAAACGAAGACATCAAAGTGTAGCCAACCTCCTGCAAGGATCCAACTATAATACACATAGAAGGTATTTTTTCTGGCAACAAACACCTAAAAGGGGGACTCTTTTAAAGAAAAAAAGGGTTAAGTTTTCCCTTTCACACGAGACTTAGCAAAAGGCCACTTTGATCCATGTATCATTCCTGAGGAAAGAAAACAGAGCATGAAGTGGAAAAGTGTGAGGTCAAATCAAGCAGGAAGAGATGAGATCACTCATGATGTCATTCCTTTTGTTTCAACTTAATTTCGCTGGATTTGTTGTTTGGAGGAAAAGGAAAAAAATACGTACATATATCTATGCCTCGGGGAGCCTTTTATACAGACAGCTCAGAGCCACACGGTTCAGATTTTCTTCACTCATGGATTAGGTTTCTTGTTTCCATGATCTCTGCATATCCTGAGAGGAGCCAAACCCCAACATTATAGCCTGTTCAGGGGTGACATCAGCTGCTCGCTCTGCTTCCAGCAAGAAAATCATCATACATCAAACTAAAAATGAAGGACCAGTTCGTTGTTTCCCCATTTCTTTGCTTGTTAACAATCCCGAACGACAGCGGAGCATCAAAACGGTTGCAGTGAAACGGTTGGTTTATGAAGCCGCACAATGTCAGCCGATGACAGCTGCTATATTCACATCTGGTATTTATAAGTCCTTACTTTGATCTTATGTTATAAAAACCTACAACAACCAATTGCTGTTGGTCTATCAGAGAGAAATTGTAGAATACCAGTGAGGAGAAAATGGGAAAGACAGCGACGCAGCCTGTTATCATGGCTAAGTGAAGAAGGCCAAAGGCCCGGCTGGCTCCTTCTGATGTTTACTGACAACTGTAATAACAGAACTGTTTGTCTAATTGCACGAATGTGGCTGGATCGACACATTTTGTAAAGCATAATGGTGTCTGGTTCACTTTATTATGAAACCTCTGCTTTAATCTGTCTGGGTCAGGACTTTTCCTGCTGCATCCGTTCTAGTATCTGTGGAGTAGTTTTTATTGGAGTGCCACAGTTCTGCATGTAATCATACATCATTTCAACAGTCACTTCTTTACACCACATCAGTGTTTTATTTGCATTGGAAGAATTAATCTTGTAGGTCATGTGGTGGGATTTAGCGTTGACTGCAACTGTTTAGAAAAATTTGCCAATGAAATGAGACTTTCATCAAGGTCTACACCACAAACTTCTTAATCTTTTGTTTTTGTAATAGAAAGTGAACTCCTGAATGCGGGCAAACTGGGGTGTAGGCATGGCTACTCATCTTCATTAGGGTAAAATGCCTTTAAATTATCATGGAAAAATCAAAGCCTCTGAACTATAGAAATCAATATAAGAGCAAAAAGACCAAACTGGGAGGAGATCAGGTAACTGCATTTTTTCCCCCCAAGATGCACATCACTTATAGTTTATACACTGACAAAGAAAAATGCACTGCTGATTTTAGCAAGATAAGAATTTTAATGAGGGGGCTTTGTATTAAATTAGTTCCCCCTTTTTTTTTTCCTCATTCTTTTTTTTTTTGTTTTAAACTATGTAAAAGCAACCTGAGATTGTGTGCTTTGTGCATTTGTAACAAAAAATATTTATAAATAAATAAATGCTGGTTGAAAGCCCATTTCTTGGATTACTACTTTAGGAACAGGGTTGTGTGTAAAATACATGTATTACTAAAGCTAAAAGTAAAGGTGTTTCCGCAGGGAAGGAGGCAGGTTTGCTACTTCATGACTGATGGATAAGAGATACTGCGAGTTTGCAACAGCCACAGAAGAAATGCACTAAAAAGTTTACACAAGGCAGTGTTTTTATGTAATGAACACCCATCAATCGGCTTGCTTTTCCCTTGGTTCAATGCCCGTGCCTTTCTCCCTTTTAAACACATGACTTTCCCTTTCACCCAATACTTTTGCATTCACAAAGCATGCAGTATCCTTTGTTTTAAATACTGGTTGCAGCCATGATGAACGTTTGTGTGAAAATGCTCTAACCAGTCAAAAGACCATTTCCCAAATGCCACAGACGTTGAGGTTTTATGGGAGCAGAGCTCAGTCAGTCAGGGTGTAAATACTTCACCAACAAGTCTGAACGCCTGACCTGTGACCTGTGGAAAAGACAGGTGCAAACACAAACAAGCAGAAAAAAAAAAAACCCAAAACAGAACCTCATTCACATCAGTCACAACAACTTTGTATGCCAAAGCAAACATGATAACATTACTGAGGCATTCCAGCTCATTTGTAGCGCTTCAAAATGCTACAAAAAGTATAATACAGTCCACAAACACATCCTTAAGGTTAAGTGGTTACAATCAAGGCAGAGCTGAGAAATTTCATTTATGCGTTTTTAACCCACAACACATCCTTCAGTGAAATATCTGTCACTTGTTGATTTTTTCCTCAGTCAGTTGTCCATTTCTTCTGTATCTGCATCTAGTCTCAAACATACCACTCCCTTCGTGAAATCACAGATCCGTCCATGTGGGACACATAGTCGCTGTCTGTACCATTGTCATAGCAGTCCTCCGGCAGGTAGGGGGAGCCGTTGTTAACAATGGGACTGTGCACAGGTGGCCCACATGGGTGCATGTTTTGGGTGTTGTAATGATCTGGGTAGTAGTTTCCCTCCTTGAAGCTCCTATTGGCATCCCCCTTGTCGGCCCAGTCATCCCTGTCTTTCCGCTCCGGGGTATAGTCAGGGTAAATAATGTCCCCACCTAATTTGGCTTTTAGCTCCTGGCTGCCTTTGCTCATTTTGTCCCCGTAGACCTCCTGCAGCTCATGCGGCTGCAGCACATCCAGCTGAGACTCCTTCTGCATGTCCGAGGGCCCCAGGTACTGTTTAGTGTAGTAGTCTCCTCTGAAGGTTCGGCGTTGGCGCATAAAACAAGCGCCCCCTAGGATCAGCAAGAGAATCAGGAACAGAACTCCACCCACTGCCCCACCAACTATAGTACCCAGGCTGCTATCAGGGATGGAGGCCAAGGTGGGGGAGGTGAAGAGGGCTCTCCGCTGGTCCACAGTTCCGGAGGTGTCGTGGAGGAATGAAGCAGTGGTGCTGGGGGCTGCAGTAGTGGGGGGTGGATCTGCAGAGCAAATGCGAAGAAAAATTTAAAACCAAAGAGAGAAGACAGCAAGTGGAGTGAGAAGTCATAAAGCGAAGGAGGAGAGAGATGGCACTTTATGTTCTGTAACAACTGACAAAGCAAGTGTGGCTGTTTTTTTAGATTAATATCCAGCAGCATCACTGTGAGGTGGAGCGTCGCGTTGACTCAGGTCTGTCGAACGCTGCTGCAGAATAAAAACGGCCAAATGAAAGAGACTGAACGAGGTTAAGTGCAAAATGTCAATGTGTGAGCAAGACAGTGAGACAGATAAGAGATGGGAGGACGTGCACTCATAAGCATCTGAGGGAGTGTGATTAGCTCTTCCGCCTTTCTCTCTAAACCCTGCAGTGGGGAAGTCATGTGAGAAGATGAAACGCTGCAGGATCGATGTGAGGTTCCTGCATCCGATGTGTCCTCCAGTAGTCAGTTCTTGTGATAGCAGCCAGAACTGGGGGGAGAAAAGAGCTCCAAGGAGCTCAAGGTCAGGGTAAGTACCGCTCTAATGACCTGCAGCCTCAGGTACTGAGAGCAGCCTGATAACATGAGTTTGATCAGTCTGCAGGCACTTCAAAGACCGGACCATATGGCCACATGAATTCCATTTAAGAAGAAGTCTACATCACTAAGAGGGTTGTCAAAGCCTGAATACACGTAGAGCTATAATGATTTCCACAACTGTGTGAGTAACAATGTAATTATGTGAAATTATACACAGTGTGTGAGCCTGAAGGATCAGGATGAAGCGAAAGCATGGGGGAGGATATGGGAGACGGATCAAAGTTAGGTAGCCGACATACTTGCAGTTACCTCTGTTAGTCAACATCAATCCCACCATGCGGTGGGACACTGCAGCCTCATGTAGGCCACGAGGCTCTGCAACCATTTAGCTGATCATCTGAGTGACAAGCTGCCAAAAATCACAAACTTGCAGAGACAACTGGGAATGTGTAACATCCATACAAAACAAACCCTGAAGGGGGAATGGAGCATTACTGAGGCCAACCTGGTCATCTCCACAGGGGAGAGAGGCAAGAGGCTGCATGCCCAAAGTCTGAATACTTGACAAGAGAGGCAAGATAATTGCTCAGTGCAAGTCCACCCTGGACAGGATGTCAGCTGTGCTTTCATTTGGAGTAGGACTCCAAAAGCAGAGCTGTACACAGATGGAGCCTGACAGACTGTGTTGAGACTCCTCCAGCCTTTTCCTCCCTACAGTGAGAAACCAAACAGACCGCGTGTGTTGGAGAAATATGTGTCCAAAAGCAGCATTTGCTTTGGTTGGAAACAGATTAAAAAGGAGCATGAAAGAAATGATTATAAAAAGAGATGCAGAGTTCTCAGGATCCATGTCTCAGCTTTATAATAATGAACATGAGCAGCAAACACAGAAAGACAGAAGAAGCAGACAGGAGCAGCTCAGCTTACCGGAAAGCATCAAGCCCAAACAAAAGGGAAGCCTGGCTGATGGATGAGCTGAGTTCAGTAGTTTCATCTATTAGGCGTTGAGTTAAGTTTATCATTTGAACACATTTGGTGAGCTTGTGTTGTAAACATCCAACATACTGCTGAGTAACAGATTTTATGAGGTACAAAAACAGAATTCAGTGTACTGCAAATCTGTGAGCAAAGTTCATTACATCCTTCTGTGAAACCTGACCTTAACAAAGCACAGAAAAAGGCTACATGCGTGCACATTTGCTGAACCAGCAGGGGTAAACAGCTTCTTCCTTATCCAAGACATCTAATGTTGCCAAAACCACAACACTGGAAACATTTGGTACCGATACTTTTTATCTACACTGCTGGCAGGAATGTGTGAAAAAGGATCCCGGCAGGGACATTTATATTTATATGGAGGCTTAGCGCCGCTACAAGTCTTAATCTGTGGCCTTTTTTTTCTCAAAATTTAATATTACACAAAAAAATGTTCAAAAGACTTGGATGTTGACTTTTATACAAATTCAGTTGAGCAGATTTATCTATCAATAAACCAGAAAACTGTGTGAAAGAGACAAATGTACCTTGTACCCAGAAGTTTACATCCTGGCTGCGGAGACCTATGTCATTCATCACTTCACAGCGATAGATTCCAGAATCATTGTGTTCCAGTGGGCGGTGGAAAGCAAGGCTATTGTTGGAGATCTCAATACCCTCAGGCATCAATCCATCCAACCTGAGCAGAAATTAAGCATGACAGATCATTCACTGTGCAGAAAGTAACAGAAATCTGCAAAGGAAAACGTTATACAACAAATAAACAGTAGTTTCATCAGACTCATAATGCAATGGCATGATTGCTTTCAAATCTAGATGATGACACAAAAGTTAGCATGGGCCCGTGTTACTCTGATGCATGAACTGTTTGGAATGTTTTATTTATAGCAGGGAGGCTTCCCAAATGGTGCAGCAGCACATTCAACAGCTCCAGTGTCCGGGCTCCAAAGTTATACTGGAGGTAATTTATAGCTGCAAGCTTCTTTGCTTTGCTTTGCTGCTACATTTAAATTTATTTAAACCCAGTATAGATCGTAAACTAATAGAGCCAAACTGCAGCCAAGCCGACATGTCACATCTTCTATTATTAGTTATACAAACATGCTCCACTTCCTGTGCTAATCAAAAACAAGAGTACAAATAAAGACTTATCCTCAGTCGTTGGGGTATCTTTCTAAAAACTGGTATAAATTGTAGCTGTAGCCAGCAGTTTATCTGACAGTAAGATATTTAGTTGAATTCTCGTGGCATTCCAGTTTGAGTGAAGAGTTTATTTTTTAACACATGATTTTAAAGCCGCTTTTTAAATGGTGCAGAATATGTGATGCAACATTAACTACAGACATCTTGAGGATAAATAATGAGTGTAAATTCACATTTCAGAACAACTTCATCACAATAAATGTTGAGTTAGTGCAGCAAAACAGTAAATGGAACCACTTGAAAGAAGCAGTAGTAGTCAGACAGCAACTTGAATCATTTTCCTGAATAAAAGAAAAACTAAAAAACCCCATAAGCTTCCAGTAAGTATAAGACGGGAAAACAATTACTTGAAACAAAAATTCCAAAGTGAGCGAGGGTTTGTTTGAGCCTCTTGTGATTTAGTCTTGTTAACTTGTTCTGGGATCAATATCAACAGCATGAATGGATGTTATGCGTGACAAAAGGTTACTTTTGTCAATATCAATCATTATTAAGAGGCAACGAAAGAAAAAGTCCACAAAAACTGAGCAGAGTGTTGATGATACTGACCTGATCCATGTGAAGCGATGTGCAGGTGGGTTGGCTTTGGCTCTGCAAGTGAATTTTACATTTGCCTGACCCACATACCAATTTTTGTCAGCTCCTTCGATCGTTACAGCTGGTGCAACTGTTGAACCGAAAGCAACATGACAGAATTATAGATGTGCAGAATTAACGATCAGTACATTTTTTTTTAAAGAATGCCCTTTTTTGGGATTTTTCCTTTTTTTTCCCCTCCTTTTACCAACTAGAAAATGTACTGTTTAATTTTCTTCACATAGACTAGGACTGAGCTGGTCACTTTGTTCCCAGCACCCTAATGATAAATGAGCTTTTCCAGAAGGAACAAAGCACGTATTATACGCACAGTAGTGAGCAATGACAAAACAAAGACTGTGCAGGACAGTAACAGGGTACAGGATCTGTTGGTTGAATCGAACCAGGAAAATAAACAAATGAGCCTGAGCTGGTGGGAAGTTAGAAAATGACAGACTCACTTAGATGGTAGATGAACTGCAGCTAATAATAAACTCTACTTGCCTCGCTGTGACATAGAAAAAAAAATAGAAACAAAGCCCGGTACATGTCACTGTAATAAAACACAGCAAACACCGACTTAGACATAAAATTTTTCATTTTGATTTCTCTGGAGGACAAATGAGGAACTCATTACTGGACGTGGGAAGATGCCTCCACTCTCCGTGTTTGCTGACCCCTTTCACACAGTTCAATGTCGAAATTGTGCTTCTTTTGCACTTAAAATCCCCTGCCTTTGCAATTGACATGATTTATTGAACTCAGAGCCTCTTTCTTACTGTAGTAACTTAGGTTTTTGTGTGTTTCTATCCACTGACCACCACAGCCTCCTATGACTTGTGCTGCTGTTAAACCTGATCAATATTTCATAGCATACCTTCATTAGCCTGCACTTACACAGAACAAGCAAAGGCTAACACACAGCTTGCAAAGGAAGTATGCATTTGAGACTCTGACAATAAGATGCTTCTCAAATAACCCTTTTATGAGTGAGGAGGAAATGGGAGTGTGCAGGTAGCAACAACATTTCGAGCGTCACAATTACAGCTAGAACAACTGTCATTTTTTAATATATTTGAGGTCCAGATTCTGTAGGTTTTTTATGTCTTTTAGCACTTACACTGAACATTTAGGGTGTAGGGTATTCTGAACTCCGTCTGAAGCGCCGGGTGGCGCACCACACAGGTAAGCGTCCTCCCCTGGGCGTAGCTCTGAGGTTTCCACATGTAGTGCACATGCACAGACGTGGTGCCGTTGGGCTCGTCCTGACTCTGCCGCTCAGATCGCCCGTACAGCTCTGTCTCCCAGAAAACCTCAGCGGCGGGGCGTCCACGCTCTGCTATGCAGGTGGCCACCAGTGACTCATTGGTGCCATCCAGGAGAGCCGTCGGGCCTGCAGACACGTACACCTTAGGCACCACTGTTTGCCAGAGAGTGGAAAGAAAGAGGAGGGGCAGAATTTAGAGACACTTAGAGACAGAGAAAATCACAAAATGAATATTGATCTTTTTGTGTATATGTATATGTATGAATAAATAATGTCAAGAGACCTCGGTGTACTTAACTCCCAAAAGAGCACAAACTGACTTCTTTCATTTCACCTACATACATTAAAAATTTATGAACCGTTCTAAAGAGTGATATGGATTATTTTCAGACTTATTTTATTGTTATTGTTGTGAGCTTGAGAAATGGTAATACAGCAGCAGTGCTATTAGTCTTACTATACAGCTCCTGTAAAGTTAATCAGTGCCTGAAAATAATCATAAAACCATAGAAAACGCTCAATCTGACGCTGCAGCCAACTCTTGTACCGTGTTTATATTTGACTTAGTTGTCAAATATAAACAGAGTCACTTGAGTCACCTTATGCTTCTCTTCACTTCAGAGCTGGGTTAATGTTACACCAGCAGCCTGAAAATGACTGAGGGTTTAGTTGTCACAAGGATTCTCAACATAAAACTAAAACATATCTACGTAAGTGGGATGTGACCAGAAAAATGTTACTCGCTGCCAGTTCAGCAAAGAAGCAATGCAGTTTATCTTACACTGCTCTAGACGAGGGAAAAAATGTCAGCAATGGCATTTTGTGGTATGTTTGTTTGGTTTTTTTAGTATCAAAGGAAAAGAAAAAAAAGAAGCCCGTCACAAGAGTCTGAAGAAGGGGGGAGGACATGCTGCAAGTGAAGTAAACAAACTGCATAGGTTGCATGAGGTTACACTTCTGGTTTGTTTGTTTTTTCTCCTTTGTGCTGCAATACAAAAACCTCTACAAGTCTGCCTTTAAAAACAACTAGCTAACAGCTGCCCCACCTAATGCAATGCTGATAAGTTTAAAGGTGATGCAGACAAGGCCATCACATCGGGCCATCCTTCTCCTCCAAACAGGAGGTCCAACAAGGCATTTAAATAACTATTAGCCCCCTCTTTTCCAAAAATAACCTGCTGTCTCGCGTACCCGTTGCAGGGGTGTGGACGCTATTCCCAGTGCTCCACCTCACATTCTTCACTCACGTCTCTCTGCCCCTCCTCACTGGGCTTTTAAAACAGTAGTTGCTCTATGTTGGGAGGCGAGCCGGCTGAAACATCAGAATAACTAAATCAGATAGACGTGTTAATTTGGAGTTGCTATGAAAAAGGGAGGGGAACTCTTTGGATGAGTGGAAATGTGTTAAGAGGAAACAGGTAACGATTTCCTTTCAGAAAACTGGCTGCATTGGCCCTTTCTGGTCCACATACACACTGATCCACAAATGCACACAGAATACTGACAGCAGAGTGGAAAGCTAAAGAAGCGGGATTCATCTGGATATTCAGTTGCCATGAAACATAGACAGTTTTTTCCAGCAAGACTTATCAACAGCAGAATAAAAAAGGTACTTTTACAGTTTTGGAGTGACTGTGGCATTATGATCTTAAAAACCATCATTTAAAAGGTACTATGTATGACTAATTTGGCTTTTCATTAGCAAAAGTCAAGTGTCACTTTCATTAATATGTATTTTCTCAAAGTCAAATCACAATTGCCTCCTAATAAAAGCATTCTCATAGCTCAGAATGAGTCATTTGTAAATACATGCAGTACAGTTCCCTATGGGAAAGTGTGTCCATGTTGCATCGCCATCTTTGAATAGAGTGGCTGAAAGGGGAAAAACTTGTTAGCCTTACTGGTTTTAGCTAAGAATCCCCATGTGTTGTCAGGGAGTGGGGGTGGGGGCTTCGAAGCTGATGTGGAGGTTGCAGCTTTCTGCTGGACAGGTAAGTTAAATCCATCTAACAGTGACGTTTATTTTGGCTTTATGATAGAAACAGGTCAGGTAGTCCAGACTTTATCCTCCTGTTTGAGTTGGGTATTTTACTGTTGCTCTCTATATAAAATAGCAGAGATGGATCATTTGTTCACCTACAGTGGAAAGACTCCGCTGCAACAAGTTTTGGTTGCTGTTAGTTTTCACATAAGTTTCACATCAGTTTTTCTTTGCATTTCATAATTTATTTCAGCTGATTTGTCAAGAATGGTGGGGGTTGATGTACTCCATCTAGTCGCATGATTTCACACGATGACATTAGTTATTAGCCGTAGCTTGGTACCAAATAAATGGAGGGCATCAATAACCAAAAAGACTTATGTGTTGTTCGGTACTTCATCCTTGTACAAGTGTCCTGACGGGACACTTGTACAAGTTGTTGACATTTTCACATTTGTGACCCTCCGCGGCTTCGGTAGTGGTAAAACATGCTTTAGAGGCGGCAGAGAGCACTACTCTGTTGTTTGCATTCAATTAGCGAACAGATGGGAGTAATTCTTTGACACAGGGGTTTTAAGGAAGAAAACAAGATTAAAAAAAAGAAAAAAACTAACAATATAAAAAACATAAATGGAGATTAAATACTTCCCAGTCAAACATTTGTTAAAATGACTGCATGTGAGAAGCAGCCAAACTATTGGTTGTTAAGGCTGAGCAGATAGTTTACAAAAACAAGATATTAGATCTATAGCAACATGCAAACAAATTATAGCTTGTGGGAAAGTCCAGGATCACTTTAACTGAAAGCAGAAATGAAACTTTTTTTTATAGAGACCCTGACACTCATCACATTTAAAGCAACTTAAAACCCTCTCGCACTAAATTTAATTGCTTAATAAAAGACAAAAGAAAAAAAAAAAAAAGAGTTTACCAGTTTAGCGACACACCCCGACACTTAAATGAATGCTGTTGTGGTTGTATCGAATTCCTCGAGTTTAAACACTGAAAGACTGCAGCAGGTTCGTTTCAGTAAAACCAACCTTGTACAACTTCATTGTGTGGATGTTTCATTTATAAGTCAACTGCGCAGTAGATTTCCGTTGAATGGTCAGCATTAAAACACAAAAGGTCATTGTAGCTCATGTAATTTGTATAATACTTTCCCCTCCCGGTTCCTTCCTACTTACACTTGATAACTTTTGCTTCGCACAAGCTACTGTAACAGAGTTCCTGTTAAAATGTTTTGTAAATCTTCATGGAAGACAAAGTCAGAAAGAAACAAAGAAAATAAGGAAGCTTATATACAGTATATGCTGATATTATATGTTTTCGTCTTAATCGTGTATGTTTGTATGTTTGTGTGTCATTCCTGATGTCAATGATCAATGCACCTGTTAATCATTACAACGGCTGCCGTGACTTTGGTCTATTATTCATGGGTTAGAAATGTTTAATTGCTTTATTTTCGCTAATTCAAAAGGAATGAAAAAGCAGTGATGTGCTTTTCATAATCCTCAAAGTATAACCTTGGATCAACCTAGGAATTTTGAGTTGAGATGAATTCCTTTTTCTTTTTAAAAGATAGAACTACAATATAGCAATGGTAGTTAGTAAATTTGCATGATCTCAGATAATTTACACCCAATTAGCTCATGGTTTTACATGAATTTGACATAATTTGTTCAGATCTAAAATGATATTATCTCAACTTTTACTTCAGGATCTATTTTTCAACTCTGAAATGGTCGGTTTCAGCTCTAGTCTTTTAAAAGTGTTTGAAGGTGCATCTGAATAAGACAACATTGTCACATTGGTAAATGAAAGAGGATAATACCAGACTGCCAAGATGGCATGTGCATCAGTTCAGAAAAAGAGTCCCTTCCTACAACTTTTAGACACAAAAAGCTCCATGATTCACAGGAAAAATAGCAAAGAGGAAGAAGAGGAGAATAAAGAAAACCCCCACATAAAAATATTTTCCACATACAGAAAAAGCTGTCCAGAGTTCCTCAGGGCAGTAACGGCTGTGTTACTGCCACCTTGTTACAGTCAGAGTAAATGTTTCATTGTGATCAGAAAGTCATGTTAAAAATGTGAGTCAAAACAAAGCAAATGAAGAGGCCATTTAGGGATATAAACCTGCTGACATTACGTCTTCTAATTGCAATGCTATTTCTCTAAGATAAACACCGGTGGTAAATGATATCTAGGAGAGAGCAGAGAACATGTATTTCTAAAACAATCCCTCCCTAATTACATCTGAATTGTAAAGGTGTGTTTGCATATGGGTGCGTATGTGTTTCTTTAAGCCCAAAATAGAGAGGACAGCTTGGTGTAACTGAACTCTGTAAGGTCTCAGACACTGTGGCTGTTGCAGCAGCACTTAATGTACCTTTCACTAGACATCAGAGTCTCCTCCTGTCTCTGGAGGAAGGCAAAAAGCTGCAGCCTACAGTGCAATATCTTACTCTCAGCACCGGTTCCTTTTTAAAGCTTGAAACTTATGCTGACCACAAAGAAAGGTCCTCGTTTTCAGAGGAGAAGCTTATGTCCTTAAGGTGACAAATCTCTTTCTACAGATAATGCACAGCCTATACATCAATAAGCAGGGATCAAACACTGAAATTCTCATCAGAATTTCATCAGATTGGCACGGTTACATCTAAGTAGCAATAACAACAAATAATAAATAAAACATCTTTGTATGGTACAGCTTTAATTTATTGATATTTTTCTTGTTCTAGCAAATAATTGATAATGGTAAATATGCAGATCCAGAAAAATATCATTTGTCATTCGTGCCCTTGTATGGCAGTTTGTGTTGTTATTATTATCAGCAATGAAATGTAAAGAAGTAACATCATCCATCAGCAATCAACACTACGCTGAGGAAAAGAAATGAAAATGGTAGCTTCAAGACCTGTTCAACACCTGAAACCTTTTCATGCAACTTGGGGAAATCCAACAAGATTCACTCTGTATCACACCCTGCAATTAACTTGTTTTACAGTTACAAGCTGAGGCAGTTTGAACTTCCTGCATCCACTTTATAAGGGAACAGGATAAAATGGAAACTCATTGGAACACTGAGGCGAACATTTCTGAGAAGCTGTGATGAAGATGGGTCAAACCAAAGCCTCTCAGAAATGTTTCATAGTAATTCTGAACTGAATGAGATAAGTGAGGCCGCACCACAGCAGCATCTCTGCAGCTGCTAAGTCCTGCAGTGATGTAAATGTACATGGCATCTTTCCAGGTCGTGGTTTAAATGTTAGGGGGCTACAGGGAGCAGTTTATTTCTCCAGAGCAACACTTCGTGGTCACTTAAGCTTTGCTTAATCACAACAAACAATACCCCTCGCTGAAAAGTGAGATTAAAGGACAATATGATGAAGTCTGTAAAGACAGAAGAATAACAGAGTTATACTTTACCTAATACATTAACATAAGTTGATGCTTGTGTGTTGCCCAGAGGAAATGTGGCCACTTTGCAGGTGTAAGTCCCAACATCTGCAAATCCAACTCCTTCAAGGGTAATGGTGGCATCTTGTATCGAAGGGGAAACAAATGAGATGCGCTTGCCATAATCTACAGAATATGAGGTCCCGTACTCGGGATTAAACACTGCCAAGGTAATGGTGCCTGAAGGAAGATGGCGTTCCCAGGAGCTCTGTGTGAGACTGAGGTTGGAGCCGACTTCTATTCTGCAGCCAAGTGTGATGCTCTTCCCCAGCACTGCATTCACTTTCTCAGAAACAACCACCTGGTTACTGCTAACACCTGCAAAGAGAAAAGGACAAAGATGACATTTAGGTTAAAAAAAAAAAAACATATATAACAGAACATCATCGCTGCTACTGTAATTAAACAGAAGGATGCTTCTGAACAACAAATAATAAGATGTTCTCTCAGATGAGATCATATTCACTTCAAGAGAGAGGGGGATGAAAAGGGAGAAAATGTATGCTCGTAAAGTTAAGCAGCTAAACAAAAATGTGCACTAACATTATTCTGGTCTTCTTGTGGACACATTTATTTGATACCACATTTCCTCTGTGTCTCTGTGTGTGTGTGTTCTGCTTTCCTTCTTAACAAGCTGCACACTTACACCACAGGACACTCAGACTGTTCCTCCTGCCAATTATCAGAGCACCTTTTAGAAAAGCATGAAAAAAATCTCTGGAAAAAGATGAAACAAAATCAGCAACTTTCTTTTTATTCCTTATTTTTTATGAGGCTCCTAATTTGACTCAGGGCCCAACCACAGGTTTTCTGAATGTCTTACAACATGCAAGTTTGGCTTTGAACATTTATAGCTGTTTGAATGCCAAAATCAAGGACTGACAAGAAAAGCAGTAGTCCCAGAATAAAAAAAAATATAAACTTAAAGTGTAAGTAGGGGGGATTGTGTGGTCATGCATAATAATGTAAGATAAGATAAAATAAAATAAGATAAGACGAGATAAACTTTACTTCTATGGTGCTTTTCATTGACACAAGGTCACAAAGTGGTTCACAACCATAAAAACATACAAAACGTGCAACTTTTGGAAAAACACAACAGTGTAAATACACAACAGTGTCACGGAGTCTAATTGGAGCTAAAATGCAAGGTTTTAAGAGGTTTTTAAAAGCATCTACTGAATCCAGAGAGCGCAGATCCTGGGGAAGCTAATTCCAAATACGGGGAGTGACAGCTTTAAAAGATCAGTCTCCCCGGGTTTTAAAACGGGTTTGTGGGACCATCAACAGGTGTTTCCCGGTCGACCTCAGCCTTCAAGCTGGACTGTAGGGCTTAATTAAGTCCTCAATGTAACTAGGGCCTTGTCCACATAGGGCTCGTCAAAGTAAGTACCAAGAGTTTAAAAAGAATACAATATATTTAACCGGAAGCCAGTGAAGAGACTTTAACACGGGTGTGATGTGGGCTCTCCTGCTGGTTCTAGTCAAAAGCCTCAATGCTGAGTTTTGCGCTGTCTGAAGACGAGCCAGTGCTGTTGTGTTTAGTTATGTGAATACGCTGTTGCAGTAGTCTAATCGCGACGACACAAATGCATGTATAATCATTTTGAGCTCTTGCTTAGACACCATTGATCTCAGCTTTGCAATATTACGTAGTTGTGACTCTAAATATGAAATCAGTTGCTTTGCTGACACCTTTTACAACATTTTAGCAAGGAATGGCAGTTTGGAAATTGGCCTGAAGTTCTTAAGATCTGATTTGTCCAAGTTAACTTTCTCGAGTCTTGGCTCCACAATAGCGTGCTTAAATGAACTCAATATGCCAGAGAAGAGCAACAGGTTAAAGGGATCCTATTCTGGTATTTCAAGTTTTCTGAGCTTTCTACAGTGTTACAGTGTTGAATCCTCATCAGACATGTGAACGGCACTGTTTTTTATCACCTAAACGCATGTTTGAGTTTGAGTTTGAGTTCCAGCACTCTCTCCGTTTTGTTTCCATGGTGACGAAAAACGCGTTGTTTTAGAGAGTTTTTTCTACTTGGAAATCCTTGTGACGTCCCGGGGGATAAGGTGTTTGGTCACCTTCTACTGGTTAACAAGGGCATCTACAAATACATCAGGCGGGTGGAAAATGTCGGATAAAGTTATTTCCAACGATGGCTGGTGAGTTTACCAAAGAGAGACATCCTGCTGCATTCATTGCTGTGGGTTGCTGTTTTCCACTTCGTTTTCAGGGTCTGATTCAGGTTCCAACATGTAGGGCTGTATGCTATGTGTTGACATTGTATTTTGTTTTTTTTATTGAGTTTATATTAGCCTAATCCTTCTGTTTATGAGATGTTACTGCAAAAGCAGTTGCTGTGCGCGCTCCCGATGTAGTGCAGTGGCGGGAGGCGGGGCTTAATGCGGAAGAGTCTCAATCCACTCGTTTTGCCCACAGGCTGATCTGACAGCCTATGGAGAGGGTCGGTCTGAAGTAAATAAAGCGATTTGTGACAATAACTCGATCAATCCCAGCCCTTCTGGTCTCAGAAATAAAAATAAATTAGCCTAAATGTGCATAATAGTTCCACTTTAAACATTTTGGTCACCCAAGGCCCAACTGTGTCAAAGGCATTGAGAAAATGCTTAAAAGCAAGTACATCCACCGAACTGGAAGGTTTCATTGTAGCTACCAGAGCTGAGATGTCTTCAAATGACACAGGATTAAAAGAAGACCAACTTTGAGATGGAGTTCATCATGGGCTGAATTACACAAGGAAGGTGGAAGGATCTGAGCTTTTATGTCCTTGATCTTATTCGTGAAGAAGTCCAAATATTCATTTCTGTCAGTATCCCAAAACACAGGGACAGCTGATGAAGTAGGGGACACAACTGAATTTATGGTGTCAAAAAGCACTTTAGGGTTTCTCTTGATAGATGCTATCAGCTGGGAGAAATATTTGGATCTTGCCTCCTTAATTGGTTCATTTAATGAGATCAAATCCCTAAAATGTATTCTATGAAGCTCTAGCTCAGTGGATTTCCAAAGACGCTCAATTTTTCAACATAGCTTTCTCATATTATGAATATTATCGTCAATCCAGGGACATATTAGTCTTCTGGTGACATTACCAGATTTTATCAGAGCAACTTGGTCTACAATGGAAACGCAATGAGAATTAAAACACTCTACAAAGTCCTCAACATCAACACAATGCTTAAGAACAAAGGGATCGAACAAGGCACATAATCTATCTCCTATGCTTTCTGTAATGATCCTCCTCTGCTCTCAGAGGAACAGGCATGGGCTTGAGGGGAACATTAAGATAAAAAACACACAGCGATGATCACTCAAATAGACATCCTCCACACAAACATTTTCAACATGTAGGCCAGTGTAAGACAGTGATCTGTCAAAAGAGAAAAGTCAAAAGTTCACGTAAAATCAGATGTTTGTTGTTTTGTTTTGTGATTCTAAAACTACTTGAAAATCTATGTTCAACCCTCCACTTTGCATGTTTACAGCTTTGTAGTGCAGCCTTCTCACGCAGCACATGTTAGGATAACCTGTGATTCTAATAAGTGTGATCATGGGATGGTGTCTGTCTTGGTGTATCAGTTTTGTTATGGACTGGAATTTGTTTAGGCTGTAGGCAACCTTACACTGCAATTTCAGTGAGGCAACAGTCTCCTGTGGCCCTTAACGGGGTAAAGTAGATACAGAAAATGGATGGATGGTTGATTATATTAGGCTGAAATGTACTGTAAAGAGAGGGAAATCATCTTACTTCAAATTCCACAAATCAATCAATCAATCAATCAATAAACAAACAATCAACAACAATAACAACAAAAAAACACACTAAATGTTGGTTTCTGAAGGTAATTTGACAGTGTTTCCTTGCCCATAATATTCCCACGTCACATGACTCTGGAGTGGTCACAGGTGTTTTAATTCAGCTCTCACTCTGTATGGTATTGATGGAAACACAACATCTGTGTGCACATGTTAGTTTTTACTAACTTTACTGCAGTTGGAACTAGACACAGTTTACTTTTATTCAAAGTAACATCTTACATGGAGTGCTCTAAAATTGAAAACAATAAGTCACAGGAACAAAAAGGAGACGATCAATTTAACCGTCTGCAAGACAGCTGGCAGTTCACTTTCAGCTCACTGTGTAGGGCTGACCTCTATGGTTCATTACAAATTATAATGTTGTCATAGTTACAGGCTTGTCTGCTGGAAGGTGGTAGTGTTACTGGTGAGCCAAGTTGTACCTTTAAGAGCTTTAAAGGTAAGCAGTAACTCACTACAACTGACAATAAGAAATGATTTAATCTGTGTGTTTTAGCGGGTTCATATCTGATTAAAAAAACTTGCTTTAAAAATTCTACTTTGGTGTAAAAAAAGGGGAAAAAAGGATTTAACAAAGGATGTGAACATAGGCATCAATAAATAGCGCTCCTTTCTTTATATGGTATTGAATCGGGACACTATTCTGATTTGGATCACAGCAATCCCAGTCATAGTGTAAGTGCCAATAACTCCCACTCCGAGTAATCTACAGATCACCACGTGCAACGTGGTTTAAGTACAACAACAAAAAACTTCCAGCTTGGTGTGAGAGACCATATCTTGGAAAACTAACCTGAAATAAATCCTAAATTGCAGGTTGGGGCTACTGCTCGGGATGAAAATAAAAATCCCTCCAAGTCTGTTTTTGTCCTCTTTTTTCGTGGGAATAATCATAGATATGACTCATTGATATGAACACATGCTTATTTTTAAGAGACTGTGCAAAGATTTACAACTCGGCTCCAGACTTAATTGTAGAGTACACCCATATTAAACCTTATAAACTAATGTGCTTCTTAGAAAAATGTCAGATGTTGATGAATGTTGATTTCATTCAAAATATTCAAACAGGGCACCTCAGTTTTTTTAACATGGTTGCTGTGAGAGTAAACTATATTTGGGAGCTATAAATTTCCACTTTGTACGTAGTCTCGGATGTGTATGGAGTAAAGCTTATAAAAGTGGGCCGCTGACTAGTATTTCAAGTCTTTGGCATGAATGTGAGTGGTAAGCCACAGCAATGCTATCATGGTTTGTGAGCAATATAGCCAAGGAAGCTGAAGCTCCCTGTGCTCCATTACGTCCCCTGTAATTTCAGTGATTACACACACACACACACATACTGCGCATACAGGCAGAATTTCTCTTTTCCAAAATAAGAAAAAAGTGTGTGACCATGTGGGGAAGAGTTAGACCTTCTGTTTGAATAGCTGCTCAAGCTGAAATACGTTGAGAATTATGTTGTGGAAGTTCAACACTGAAATATCCCGTTCGGGCTTTCCTGTTTGTTTTTTTCTCCCTGGAGATCCACATTTTTAAATATTTGGTCTGTGTCTTTCTTTGCTGGGTAACAGTCTGTTAACCCATTACCCTTAAAAGTATTAAACTCCACCCACCTCAGTTGTAATCTACTTGAAAAGACATTTGGGAAAGTCACTAAAAATAATTATATCATTTCACTATAATGATTTAGAAAACCATTTACTTCTGTTTTTTTCTCCATTATTCTATTAATGGACGGGCTTAAAAAAAAAAAGAAAAGATGGTAGGACAATAATGTGCTTTACAGTGCAGTTGTTATCCTGTGTTTGCATTGCTTCTGTCAAGAGTCCTTTGAGTGCATCGGTGTGGGGGTAAAATCAGGGTCAGGGTCGTGTGGCTTTTGCGTTCTTCACTCCATGGTCATCTGAGTTGACACAACAGCTGTTTGTTCTTCCACTACAACTTTGTTGTCTTTCTAGTTAGGATAAAACGTTTTTTAAGAAATTGGTGAGAGTATATCTAACGGGCAAAAGCCAGACAGTGATATACAAATTTACAATTGGATCTATAACAGGGACACAAAGGACTGCATGATAAAAAAAAAAGTTCTACGGTGCAGGTTGTCCGAGTAGTAAAACCAACATGTTTGGCATGCGTGACGTTGTACTGATGTTTGCAGACACGTGTCTCAGACTAAACTTCTCGTCAACATGCTTTACATACTACAGCTACCTGACACGCAGCTCCAACTGCTACCGTACGTTGTGAGTCTGTCTTGGTGTGTCAGCTTTCAGGCCTGTCAAAGCACACAGAGAAACTAAACTCCATGCACACTATGTTGTGTTTGTTTTACAGTAAAGCATTTAGAAATATGGAGGAGAGAGAGGAGAGAAGGGTGGAGGGGTTTAAAAGGACTCCACCCTTACCATTAGGGGGGAGAGACAGATGGCCTCTGCATGGGATACCTACAGCCAGGAGGAGAGTGGGGAAACTTGGCACTGTTAGCAGCAAGTATGAAGAACAGAGCTAGGACTCATGAACTGGAGCACTGTGACATATTATCTAAAATACTGCTGGCAAATGAAATATAAGCAGTGCGTTAAACAAAGCTGTCCTACAGTTTCATCTGAGGAATAAGCGAACTGCTGCAGAGCAGAGGAACAGGTCAGGAATATCACCATAGGTATTACTGGTTATCAATCTCACACAGTAAACACACAGAAATGTATGAGAAGTTTTGAGAAATTATGCATTTTCCTGGACATCATAATGCCTAATTCACAGAGAGGAGCTCTAAACAACGACAAGTAGGCTGCACTTTTACCCCCTTTTCCTTGAGAAACTCAAGGAAAGAATGAACTCATGGGAAGGAAATGCTTGCTCTTTGAAGAAATGCCTCATATTTGTTTCTCTCCCTTCTGACATCACTAATTGCGACAAGCTGTTTGAAAGACACAATGTTAAATCAAAACCTTCCTTTTCGCCTGGCAACTGGCTAAAAACATTCTGTATTGGCCTCTCATTGAGCCAAAATCCCCACCTACCTAGACCTAACCCAGCTTTGGCCCTGACCTCCCCAGGAGAGAGTGTCTCCTGGCTTCGGATCCTCCCAGTGAAGCCTGCAGTGCATGTCTGTGCCGTGAGAGACACGAGAAAGACCACAGCCCAAGAGATTCCCAAGCAGTAACAAAATAGACAATATGTCATGTTCATGTAGACAAACTCCATGCATAGATTATCATGTCAAACAGCACTCACGAGGGACTGACGGGAAGACCTCACAGGAGAAGAATGCAGACAAGAGATCTGTGCAGGATGGAACGTGGTTTAGGACTAAAGCAAGGGGAAGCTGAGTAGAGGATGAATAAGGACACAAAGCAAGAAATAAGGCAGTTACTGAGAGAGGGAAAGAAGTGGGATGAAATGGCAGATGAGGAGCCAGGAACTGTGAAAACTAGTGAAAAATAAGTGACTGGCCGAGCCAGTTATTATGCATGTTCTGAGATCAATTGAACTCAGACAGATAGATCATTCTTTTGTTTTTGCACGTCAGTCTACTGTTGTAAATAATGACAGGATTTTTCTTAGTTTTTTTTAAATTAATTACATCATTTATTGTGATTAGATTTTTTTTTAGGCTTTTGAGATTCAATAATAGCACTTCTTGAATCCTTTACAACTATTCTTAATGGACCAAAATTTTGGGAAGAACCACCTCTGAGAGGAATTAGGGCCCTCATACACCTATCCAACAGTCCATTGCTGGGTAAATCTGTTTCTGTGTCAGAATCTGTCATTTTTCTGCCAATTCAGATGTTTAATCTGCCTCACGTGTGTCAGTCACAGAGTTCACTCTTAATTGGCTGTTCAGGACAGCAAATTAGCATCTGACAAGAGACGACAGAACTTACTATATCGCATGCAATCTTCTTCTTTGTCATCTTTCTTTGTCTAAGACAAGTTTAAAAATCAACAACAACTTCACTTGGAGTGAAAAAGTTATAATGTGTGCCTTTTGGGGGGTCTTGGCTGCATTGCTAGCAGTTTTAATCGCGTAGAAGAAGTAGTTGCTCCAACTGGAAACAAACATCAAAGAGTCAAGATCCACAGGAACTGCAGTGGGCATCTATAAGGGGAAAAGGGAATAAGCTCTTCTTCAGAAAGGTAAGTGCTTTCATTATCTGAGATATTGTATTATATGGAAAGATGCCTACTTATTCTGTTAGTTCGGTGCTTGTTGGGTTAGACTTGAGACAGCTGATGACATAAATCATTTCAATATTTGCCAGAATAGGGGTTGCTAGACTCGCTAAACTGTGACCTTCTCACTCAGTGTTTTTTTGTTTCCTAAAGTCCCCTTGAAAACAAATAAAACCCAGCTCATGCAATTTCATAAATCTTGATGAATATCTGGATTTTTTATTTCATTTTTAAAATTTCCATTCATATCTGCACAATGCAAAAAATCTGCTGCGCAAACCCAACTACTGTGGCTTGAAAGTGAATCCATTTCCAGTCTCAGAAGACTGTAACTTTTTGTCAGCATCCTGAAAAACCAAAACTGGAGCTTCTTTTGGGTCATCTGGTTCAGTAACAAACTACTTTTGGGATTGTTCAACCAACCTAAATCCTAAACATTTTTCTAACATTTGTTTTTATTACCCATTAGCTTAATTTGGGCAAACTTTGACCATCGAACTATAAAGAAAACCCTCCTGTTAGTATTCATTACAAATAAAGTGATGAGGTGCAATGAAGATGCAAAAATCATTTTTTCTTTCTCAGTTGCTTCCTTTACTTCTGTCTTATCCTCAACAGATGTATTTCTACGTCCTGAAGCTATGAAGAAATATTTGGATTATATATGGTTGTCTGTCCCTTGCTTTAACTTCACCCTTGCTTGGTAGTGATTAAAAAAAAAAAGACTGATGGATGAAGTAACTGTGAAATTGTAGAGGAAGCGCTGCTAAAACTCAAAGCTGATTATATTCCATTTGATCATATCACACTAAAGAAAGTGGTCTGACCAAAATGGATAAAAATATTTGTGTTCCCTGAGCAGGCATATGGTGGGTTTGGCCGTGCATGTTATTCTCCTCTCTAGTGAGCTACAAACAGAGCTGGTGTGCACCAACTAGTCCTAAATCTCTTCTCTATTTCAGTGATTTTCAAGTGAGCGTAAGAGGCAGGCAAATTGAAGGGCAGGATCTCATTACTCTTTAAATGAGCAGTAATTCATACTTCTTACAGGCTTTGAAGTCAACAGTAGACCAATGAAAATGGTGACTGACTTTTCAACGTCCATCTGATTACCAAGGTCATATTTTTAAAATGTCCATACATTTAAAAAGTGCATTAGCAAATCCTAGTACAAACCTTACCCAAAACAAATCTGTGAGAGTGGAATAATACACAGTAGAGTCTTTGGATGCCGTCATCAAATAATTATATTATTATTTAATGAATTGAAGTCAAAACATTGATTTTTCCAGACAAAGTCCACACTTTGTGAAACAACTGAGAAACTTCTACCTAACTGGGATCTTATCACTCAGGTTCTGAATGTGAGGCGTAGTTAAAGACAGCAAAAGGAATGAGGTCAGGATGCCGAGTAGAGCTATTTGTTTGGCATTGTTGGTTTCTAAAGCAGTGCCCTGGGTGAACAAAAAAAAAAAAAAAAACACACAATGACTATACATCCAACACAGGCCTCCCAGACTTTTTGCTCTATTTTCCTAAGGTCTATAACTCTGTCTTAATCAGTCAGAAACAGGATAGGACAAGTGGTGTATTGCATGTTTTATAGCACGCCTTCCTCGCAAGATATATTTGTGCAGAGTGAAGAAAGCATTAGTCCCAACTCTAGCTCTAATCTACCCCCTTCCTTCCTAGCATTGTATCCTGTGAGGGTGTGAGGTTTTTTAGTGGGCTAATTGATGGTGGAGACAAACACAGGCTGACAGGCTTTTAAAAAGGGGGCAGCCAGGCCTCTTTCACATGTCACTGTCCCCTTCAAAACCTTTTTCTCTTTGCTCCCCCATAGAGATATGGACTTGCGTGCCCTTCTCATCTGAGTCACATTTGATTAAAAGATCAGCCCTTAAAAGAATAAGATCAATAGTGTTGACATAGACAGTGTCATGAGAGGTTACAACCTCTCATCAGAGTCAACTACAGCTATGCTGTAGGACTTCTGAAGGACAATGTCTGTCGATGTGTACCGAAGCAACACAAACATTCCTTCACCATCCGGTTTTGCTGTGTGGGATTTGTTGTCTTTTGTTGTGGGGATTTGTGGTATTTCAGTGGGTGCACACAATGCTACATCCTCCAAGATGGACACCAAATGTTATTTTTTGTCATCTGTTCACAAAACGTGAAAGAATAGCAAGTTAATTCAACACCAAGGATAGTAATAAAGTGCAGCATGAGAAGTAAATTTATTTTTGCCATGTTTTTTTTTAAAGAGACACAGTAGAAAGGACTTTTTTTTTATTAGAACCTAAAGAAAACAACATCACTGCCATCACTGTGCTTTTAGACTGTATAACCATAAGACATTGTCCTGACTCAAAATTTAACAACCATGCAGGCATTTTGTAATATGTAATCTAATGTTGCTCTATAAAACACTAATTTCAAACCTAACATAGACCTGAACTGATCATTGTTATTCTGATGATGTATAGTCATGTAAAACCTTGGATATTTACTCAATCAGCCATTGAATTATGTTGGCTTCACACCCAGATCTTTGCATTCAGGGATTTTCTATATACTTTTACACAGACATTCTCTTTTAAGGATTAAAAAATTTGTTTGGCTGGGATTTTAAAAATTGCCCACAATTTTGCTCTTTGTCAGCCTCAAATATGTTTATATGGCATATGCCTTATGTTTCATTCCCCGCATTTGAATTTTACTATCCACTCTCTCACAGTGTGGTGAGGTAGGGAGATGAGGCAGCCGCTGTGTAGAAAGAACAGACTGGGGTGGTTGTGAGAAACTGGGAGTTACTTTCCCTCTGAAGCCCATCAAACTTGTCCTGGTGAGAGGGCTCACAACTTTATAAGATGAGGCAAATACAAGGTAGGTCCAGATGATTGAATTAAACATCATGTGACCGCTACACTCAGCTGTGAAGTCACATCACTATTTCAAGGACAGAAAACAGTCCAATGTCTGAAATGTTCTGATGAAATGATGACACTTCAGTGTTTTGGCCACAGGCTGCATCTCATAGTTGGTATGTGAAGCTGTTCATTGCTCCACTGTGTATCCTTGGTTTAGAAAATAACTTCTTTTTCTTTTTATGTCATTTCCTGTGATAATCCAACTAATATAAAAAATATATGCCTGCATGAACACTGATCAAAAGCTGGAATTTCAAATATTAAATTAAAAATCAAATCACAATCACAGATTAGTCAGATTTTTCCCAATATTATTCAGGCCTAAATCCAAAAAAATCCTGTTATCTGATACTTCAATGGCTTAAAAAATGCAATATTTATTTAGCCTTATAGATTAATGAAATGCTCCATCTTAAACAGTTTCTTTAAGTGCATTATGCTCATAATACTACACTGCAACTCTTCACATCTTAAAGCTGTAAAGAGACATTTTCCCTGCAATTTTTACAGCACGATATTTGTAGTTTTACTTGAAAAAGGTTGTGAGCTCTTCTACTGGTGCCAATTTCAATATTAAGGTTGCAAAAGCCAAGAAAGTAAAGCACCTTTTGCCAAGACAACATCACCAACATCCAGACTATCTAACCAAAACACATCACTTAAACAGGGTTGTACTGCATGAGTTTTTTTTTTCCACCCAGAGAAGGGAAAGTAAAGTTTGGTGAAATCGTTTCCACAAAGCGACATGGACTTAAGAAAGTACTTTAGCAAAGAATAATTTACAGGTGATTGAAAAAAATGTATGGTATTTGCTCTCAGTGAAAATGTTAAATAAATGTTGCACAAACACTATGACACAAATGCATCACACAGTATCATAGAACCAGCATCCTGACCTATCACTAATTGGGTATCTGCTGCCAACATCCCAGAACAATACACGGCCAACCAAGCAAATATCATTGGGATGATCCAAATTAAAGACTAGAATGTAATAAATGTAGGTGTTCATTGGTGCTGTCCTCTTCTGGACCACTTTTATATTCCTTTTAAGAGTGCTGACTACATGAGTCAGCAAAAACAGCTTGCAGGTTGTGAGAACATGTTTGCTTTATTTGACAAGAGAGCACACTGGATTAGAATAAATGACTCTAGATTGCTAGCATACAAAACATTTAGTTTTCGCCTTCATTATCACGGGTGTGTGCACCATTGGTGTGCAGAGGGATCCTCTGCACACCCAGAGAGAAGCTGCGCAAAAACATCTTGCGCTTAACAGTTGATGAGTTAACACTAAAATGCTACTGGCTGACCAGTGTTGCTTAGTCACTCATTGTAAATTAACTTGTTTGCAGAGCTGTCTTTCACAGTTGCCCAGGTATCCACACATTACACAGCTGATATGTCAACAAGCTACACCACATGGTGTTGCATGGGAGGTTTATTATCTATTTAACTAATCCTTGTCATTTACTGTAAAACTCTACAAGTTGAACACAAATTGTTGCAAATGTCATATATACGTTTTACGTTTACTTTAGGTATTTAAATCAATTTCTTACACGGCTATAAGCTCCAGTCTACATGGTCTCTGCTTGGTTTTAAAGATTGTTTTTACTGTTTTTACATGTCTTAGTTTCCTGAAAGTCGCTAACAGACCCCATCACGACCAAAATAATATAACTTTGTATAATTATTCTTCAGCGGAACAACAATGGATCTGGTACTTCTTCGGCGATGGGGGCCTGACAAAAAAATAAAAGGTTTTGAGCTATAGACAGAAGCCACTGTCCTAGCCTGGGTCTAAATGGACTACTGTACTTTCATTAGGGCAGATCTAATGTAACATAAACATAGTTTCCCACATGTTACAGAGACCCAAGAGGGACTGTTAGTGTTTTCCTTTGAAATTACTCTCATGATTGCCCAATTTTTGATTTCTCGCAACGCCCCTTTCTCCCAACAATCCAAACCCAATGTATGTTTTTATTCATGGGCTCAACGTGATGTCAGGAATTATTATGTTTCACTTTTACAAAGATAAGAGATGCACATGGGCAGTGATCAGTACACAATTGCACCATTCAGCCACATACAGACACCGGGCATGCTCATATTTCCTTTCATGCCTATTTAATACATATTTAGTAACAGACATCTCATACAAAGAAGTAATTGTTTTAGTCCCCCAACTTTGGTCAACTTGATTTTTAAGAGCTGTCCAATCGTACGCCCACAACAGTCATCTTAAAAAGTCTTTCTTTTCTTCATACAGTAGAAAAATAAACCTTACAACACAAGTCATGACAGAATAAATATAAATACAGCATTCAGTTCACAATAACCATAATTATCAATAGCTTAATAAATTAACTGAATTATTTTAATTTTGTAGAGATGTATTGTCAGTATGACTAGTCACCAGAATCAGTTAGTTTTGAGCTTGACTGATACTAAAGATGCAAAAAATTCTAACACTATCAATGTGTAGATGCTTTCATGAATGCAGCATTCAGCTAAATGTTCTGTGTCTATCCTCCTGAGCAGTGGCTCCTTTAAGTACCCTGGAAAACCCCCACTTTCCCTGCCCAAAACCCACCCAAGAGTTTTTACAAAAACTATTACAAGTACTAGTAGATATGAAAAGGACAGTCAGAGATGGACTTCATACACACGAGTTATGTGCAGATATTTCCTTATTTATTTTTTTGTTATTTTAATATATTTTACTTGTCTTATAAATAATATCAACAACATTTGCTGCTTCGGACTTACAAGTAAACATCACTGCTGCCCTGCATGTCAGCAGTCACCACTTCACAACAGTGGGAGGAAGTTGCACTGTCTGTGTGTATCCAATGGTCAATAAAACCAGTAAGCAATTTTGTCACTGTGGTATCCCTTAAGATTATGATGTCCAGGAAGTCCATTTTCCCAGCACACCCAGTTATCCAGGCACATACTTTCACCCTGTTTCTGTCACAGATTAAAGAGGGAATCTGAATTTCCATGTACCACCCAGCGTGAACAGAGAGCAAAGTCACTTCAGAGTCTGGGGTCACTCAAGACTTCTGCTGAAAAAGTCCCAACCTATAGAAACACATCAATAATGACCTTACAGAAAAGGCAGAGATTCTTCTTGATAATAACATACCAGTTCATTTGATTTTGACAGCTGTTCTGCTAACGGTGATGCAGACATCCTATACAACTGTCATACTTTAGTCAAATGGGTCAACACTTCCTTTTAACTGAGTAACTATACAATTTCCTCCCACTTCTATTCACAGAAGATCAGTTTGCACAAAGAAAATCCAAACCAAAGTCTGCAACTCAGGTTACATGTCTGGGGTCAATTACTGTCTTCAAAACATGATAAAAGACAAATATTTTAAATGTATAAGGACTGTGCAACCCTGGTACAACAAGTCTAAGCTGTGGGGTAAGTATGCCTTTAAAATGAAACACCCTCCTCGTTGAAATGTAATGAAATCTGAGCAATATGTAATACTTAAGTACTCTGTTAGATCCCCAAGTGGAACAGGACAGTTGTTTTGTAATTCAAGCAGAAGCAAAAATAGTAACCAGGCTGAACTATCATGTTTGTTAGACGTGAGCAGCTATAAACACTCTCTGTGGCAGAGCAGCTGAACGATTGAAAAAGAGAGATGGAATACAAACATGGAATCTTTTATCAATACTGATCTAGACCAAAACCTGAATCTACGTGGTCATCTTTAATACAGTATTGATCAAGAAAAGAAAATTAGAGCAGGTTTATAATTTAAATGTAAGTAAAAGGGGGGGTGAGAACCTAAAAAACGCAGACTGTGAAATATCAATATGATCTTTTTTTCCAACACACCTGCATCCTAAACTACATCTGTGTAACAAAGACTGAATTGGAGGCCAGGTCTTCCTTTCCCTGAATTTCAAATCCCCATGTTACAAAATAGTCAGAAATCTACTTGAAATCCATCATTGTTTAAAGTCATAATATTTCCAACTGACATACAGCAACTTTAAAGCATCAGTAAAGCGAGAAATAGTTTTGTACAGCCAGTCACCAGCAAATCAATTATCTAAATAATGCATGCAGTGAACATTTCCTGTTCACTTATGGTTTGGATCCTGAGATCCACATCAAATGCTTTCTGCATTTCTGTTTCCAGTTTACACTCTGTGTTTGAGATTATTGATATCTATTTATGAAACAGAAAACACACATAATGAAGATTAGATCAACTGAAGAAGCAGATCAATTGAAGGGGAAAAACATTTTTCCTTTTTTCTGTACATCCCAGGTTTTATTCCTGAATAAAGACTGTGCAACTGGGATGTGAAAATGGGTGTAGTGTGCATGTAGCATTGGCGTAAAATCCAGGATGGACTTACTGTGCACAAGGGATGCACATAGCAGTTAGTTTCTCCTTGCTACAGTTTTAATGCATGTCACTGTTTCTTGTGTACTTCCAGATGGGACAATCTTACAGATAACAGAGCCGAGTATTTGACTGGTGGGTGTTAATAATCTCCCACTTGGGTGGTAGGGGGTGGGTCAGTGCACACAACTGACTGTGTGCCCATCCCACAGCTGAAAAGAATGAGACAAATAAGAGTGAGTGGTGAAACTCGGCCACACCTGTTTCCCATAACCTTTGTGCTCCTCTCCTGGGGGATTCAGTTGCTGACTGTGCACATCCTGAATATATACCTCTTCACTATAGACTGTAAAGTCAGAGTGTCCAAATGACCCTCACCTCAATAACACAGTCTGATCTATTCTTTTAGGGAAAAACCCTGATTCCTGAAAACAGCAGGCAAAACAAGTTTAGAAAGTTTTCCTCTGTTCATTCACAGCAGGTAATTAACCATGGAAATATCTGGAAGCCATTTATACTGTGCAGTTTCCTATGACTCAATGACTGAAACAGTGAGTTCCTGTCTATTCGAGATTTATTCAGTAGACAAGACACACTGGCACGAAACACATTGAAAAATAGTAAATCTTAAGCATTTTACCTTTTCCTCCCCATTCCAAATGGCCAAGTGATTATTTGCTGTGGTTTTAATGACAACCAACTCTCAGCATTGATCTCCATGAGATGTAGATGCGAATCACTAAATACCATCAGAGATGCAGTGATTAGCTCATGGAACCAGATGGTGAGGTTGAAGGTTAAAGCTGGCACCTTTCTATATGTAACATTTTTATTAAATCCCATCAAAATCTTGTCTGACTTCCCTAACTCCCTGTGCCACTTAGCACATCCATTATGGGAGAGGATATCAATCTTTAAAGTCAGAAAACAAAGATTAAATCTCATTAAAAAGCTAATTTAGTTCCTTGAAGCTGAAGCATGTGGAATACAGCTTGTTCCTCAGAAAGGATTAAAGCGGCAGAGAATTTGGTGAGCAGGCTGTAAAATAAGGCATTGTGCAGGCAAGACCACAACAGAATAACTTATGATGGTGTTTCTTTACTAAAATAGATAACTCAATGGACTCATTGTGACTTTTATTTTAAACATATTTGAGTAGACAGTATAGTACAACCCTTTAAATGTCTACAAAACTGCATGGGGGGGGGGGGGGGGGGGGGGGGGTCACATAAGTTCATTGTAGTTTTAAATCATTAAATTTTAAGATTTGAAACATGCCCATAAAGCTCAGAAACAATATTGATATGGTAATGTTGGGATCAGTTGGCTTCTATTATAGGCTATGTATGAATTGGCTTGAAATGATGTGTATGTAAAGTGCCCTGTGACAACATTTGTTGTGAAGTGGCGCTATACATATAAAGCTGAATTGAATTGAATTAATGTTCTGTTATGTAGAGCAGTATTGTTGATCAAACAAATTATGACTCAAGGCTGCACTGACATCGCATTGAAGCAATAAAGTGATTGCCAAAAGGTGATTTAAAGAATTATTTAGAAAGTCCTTTCCTGTTCTTGTACTTAGTCAGCAGTAAAAATAAGAAAATAAATAGAATTATTTACAACATTAACAGGTGTAGGCTCATGGTAAAACTGGAACTCATTCTCATCGTTTCTGTCAAACAAAAGATGGATGTAGCTAAGAGTTTCCATCAGTGTTGAGACTGGGACATGGAGAGAGATGTTGGTCTCAACTGTCCAATCTTTCTTATTGTCTGAGGACGGGCTCAGGTTTACCCTGGCAGAAAGGACTGTGAGGGCTCCTGAACATGCAACCAGGCAGCTATTTCATTTCATCTCAAGCTAAAAGAAATTACTTTGCTCCGAAGGGAGTCTCAGCTGTGGCTCTTACGGATAAATTGATTCGATTCTTCTCAGTCTGTTACTTTTTGTAATCAAACATCCCTGCATTTTGCTGAGCATGCAGACCCTGCATGTCACTTATGAGCAACAAGCTCCTTGCTTTGGTAAAAATAGTTTTAAAAGGAATATCTATATTTCCTGAGATGTTCCTGAGATGGATTAAAGTCACAATTGAAAAGTTGTGTAACTGATCCTTTAAAAAAAAAAAAAAAAAAGCCATCTTGGAGATTAGTAAAATAAATAAAAATAAAACTTTTAAAAAATCCTGATTGAAGAATCCTTAAAGTTTACATTAGAATAAACAGAAACGAGCATCTTTAGAGGCGCTAGCATCAGCTTTAACACTCATTATCTTTAGCTAAGTTCCAGACAAGTCCAGCGATGACCTAAAGTGGGGGTTTACAGCTGAATTCACTAATGGACCACTGGGGAATTGCCTACTATTCGCAGCCTCAGACAGTCAGTCACATCTGTTGAGGAAAAGGAAGCAAAGGGTGGAGTCAACAGAAGCTGGTGACCACAGCCTGGTGTCTGAACAGCATGCCACACAACAAAGCCCCACACTCATCCGCTGATGGCTTTCCTTCAAAAAGAAAACACTCCCTGCATTTAACATGATTAGGAGTATTCAATCAGGTCCTTAATAACTGAGATTTAGGATCAAATTAGTAGGATTAAATGGATGCGACAGCCGTGCCTAACAGATGTGCATTAAAATGCTCAAACTTACTTCAAGAAGTTTTCATGCATATTTTTCTCGAGCCTGTGTTTATGATTAACATCAGTCATTTATTAACTTTTGGCTACAAAGTGAAAACTTTTCAGTTTTTCATGTGTTAAGGTCATTTCAAGGAGATTCAAGCCAATGGTGCAAAAGTTATTGTGACAAACGCATTTTCAACATTTACATTACAATAGCCCAATAATGCCAGAAGGGGTAGTGTGTGACTGAAAGTCTATATTAAGTTATCTAACAATCCAAACACTCCCCCACCACCGTCACAGAGAGGTCTCGACCTGATCCACCCTGTGCCATGTGGTGACAAAGTTATTAACCTCTACAGGGATCAAATCTGTTCAGTCAGTGCACTGCTTTTTCTAATCTATTTCTGTTTTAGGTCTGTAATTTAGGTGGCTCCATTACTACATTATTTATTTAGATCGTGAATCATGCGGCCCCTAAAGAAGAAACCACAAAACTGTGGTCTTCAATTACAGACCTTACAGTCCTTAGCCACGCCTTGAACGAATCCCCTCCTCACAACCCCGTTGACGCTACAAGTGAATCTGGACACGACACAGTTAGGAAACCTGACTTGAAAAATATTTGTTAAAAGATGTCCTGTATCCTTCAGCCACATGAACTCCAACCATAGTCAGAAATCTGTAGAACATTTCCTGCCTAAAAAAAAAGGCAACCAAACCCATGACTGTCTAGTTTGCTTTTTGTTTTGATAATAAATTAATTTAGCTGCCTAGGTGACTGATTGGACTGCAAATCTGCATGTGTATGGTGCCAAACAGCAAGTTTGGAAGCTAATCATCTTAGATTGCAACAGTGTGTTGTTTATCAGTTCCCTGCGCTGATTTATGAACCAGTGTTTTTGTGGGTAGAGACGGAAAAAGTATGGTATGAAGAGGACTCTACAAAAACATGTGTTGCAAGTGTGTGTGAGTGTAAGCAGGAGAAATGAAGCTGATGCAGCAGTAAACAAAACACTCTAGTCACTATAAGAAAGGATTAAACCATTGCCAGAAAACTTCTTTGGGTAGGATTTCTCCGATTAAAATATTTTTCTCACTCTCTAATCATTTCAAACTGCACATCTTTGATTCGTAAAATGAAATAAGATTGCATACTGGGAAAATCTATAGACCATTTTCTACAGACCTAGTGTCTATTGTCAAAGTAGCATGGGGCAACTTTTAAAAGGCTAGTATGATTGTTATTATAGGTCAATGTCACATATCACAACTTCCTTTTTTTTTCTTGTTCTTTTCTTTTCATTGGAACCTGCTGACAGATGTGTATGCCTGAAAAAGCTTAAACTGCCCTTGCATTGATGGAAAAAACAGAAACGGTGCCTTCCTGAGTCCTATTTACTTTAGTGACCCTCTGTGTTTGTCCCCTCTTGTGGGCCGGCCATGTACTGTAATCCCTCCTCAAGGTTTGGATACAGCAAACCTCTCCAGCTGCTTCACCCGGGACAGGATGGGACTGGAAGGTGCTCTGGCTGGCATTTAGCCCAACTGCGGGTCAATACTTCCAGAGACTTTGTGACTGCAGTGCTTGTCTTGAAATATGTCTTCATTTCCCCCATCACCCCTCACGCCCAAAGCGAGGGAGTCTGCTCTGCCTCTCCCCCCTACTTGGCAAACTTTTCAGAAAGGAGCTCCTCTTAACTCACCATAACTGTCACCCAGATTACTCCATTTGGTTTCTATTTTCGTGCACTGGAAATCAGTGCAGCCTTTCAATGGGCTTGTTGCTATCTGAATGGAGAAACCAGCCGATATTTCCCTCAATGACGCCAGCAGGGGCATGATGTGATGATATACAGAGTATAGTTTGCTGGAAAGTGTGGCCATAATCACCCGTAAATCGGCGTGACGTCAAAAGTGGTATCCTATAAGAAACAGGCTGAAAAACCAACTTGGTTTAGCTTGAATGCGGCGAGAAGACGGTGCACGCGGAGTGAGTCAACATTAACTTTTGTTGCATTCAAATGGAAAAAGCAAAGCAGTTTTAGCTAACTCTGTAACCTTATATCTGATATATAAGTGTCCACAACATGAACCAGCTTCCTTAAACTTGGCTTAAAGACAAGTGAGTGAGTTTTAAGGAGTCAGTTTAGTACATAAAGACCTATGTAGTCCTGCCGTATCGATGACTGATAACGGAAAGCAGCGCCGCTGCAACTTCTGTTATCCCAAAAGTAGAATTAGCTCAACAGGAAAGAAGCCGCTAACTCACCAGAAAGACCGTAAAAGATGAGGAGAGAAGTTAAAAGTCGCATTTTGCCATTTAGTAAAGTCCTCCTGTGCGTTGATCTTTTCTCCATGACTCGTGTGATTGTGCGCCAAGGCGCTCTCGGATCCGTCCTCGTCGCTCGTCTCTGCTCTCTCTGGCTGGCTCGCGCTCCCTGGGAGCTTCTCTCCATGGCGACCGAGCCGCGTGGGCTGGACCACTGCTGCAGGACAACAAACGGCAACACACGTAACTTACGTGCTGTATGCACGCCACTCGGTCAAACCCTCGCTGATTTATTGCTTCACATTATGTGATGTGTAAGGTTAGATGTCACTATGCAGATATGGATTTATAGAGAACATAATAATCAATCATAAAATACCCATGTAGTTTTTTAAGAAGCTCTAAACAGATATTCAGGATTAGGAAAGATACATCATCTCTTAGCCACAATTTTACACTGAAGAACTGTGCAAAATTTAAGTAATCCACTTTAAAATCTAGTACAGACCTAAATGAAAACGGTTAGTGCCAGTTTTTTGGTTTTTTTTTTCTTTTGCACTGCATGCAGGGCTGGATCAAAAGTGCACGGGCCCCTTGGCCCGGAACGTTCCAGGGGGCCCTTTCCCCACCGCAGCATTTAGAAAATTGTTAATTATACACTGTGGAACAACATTTCTGACATCTGTCAGCCAGTAGTACCAATAGCAAGACACTAGACACTGTGGTGGAACTATCTGGATTTTATGTACATTTTGTTTCATGTTCCTGCGATGGACTGGCGAGCTGTACAAGGTTTACCCTGCCTTTCGCCTAAAGATAGCTGGGATAGGCTCCAGTTTTCCTGCGACCCTGAATTGGATTAAGCGGTTTGGAAAATGAATGAATGAATGAATGAATGAATGAATGTTTCATGTCCAAACTGTTGGTGTTTGCCCCCCATGTGCCCCAAGTGGGCGTAGGCCCCTGGGCCTGAGCCCATAATGTCTATTGGATAATCTGGCCTTGACTGCATACACCCAACTGACTGTTTAACCATTTTAAAGAGCTGGCCATAGTTGATTTGAAGATTTAAGAAGTCTCACAGTCTTTTGCCTTTTCATGCAATGCCAGACTGACAACATGCAGCTGAAATCAAGACCCCATGGAGGTCATACCATCTGATACGGGGCTCCTTATTTTCACACAGGATACTCACTTGTGATGCCACAGAATTAATATACAGTTGGACAGATCAAATGTCTTCCCGATGCACCACAGTAATCCAAGCTGCTTCAGCCTTTGCCCAGTATTTGAAACTATACCTAAACAGGTCATTCAAGTAACAGTTATAATCTGATTAAGTGAGTATTTGTTCAAGAATGGTGTCTTGTTAAATCATTGTCAGCTGACCTGATCACACCCAAAAACAAATACTGGATCTGGAGGTTCTTCTCATTTATTGATCACAGTCCTTGAACATGTGCTTAATCAGTCTATTTCAGGGGTATTTCTTACACAATTTACATAAAGTAAACATTGCTATCAATAATAGTTCTGAAAAGAGTATAAAATATTTGATTTTATTGTGCTTATTTCCTCACCTTTTCCCTAAAATAATGACAACGTGAAATTGCTGGGAATCCCCAGTTCCCAAGGCAATCTTGTGAAACTATGCATTACACTCAGAAATCTGCCATAAAACCAGTCATTGTTCAAGCAATTGTTTACTTTTTAAGTATGATTATGGCCTTTGCAGCATTGACTGAACTAAAAGAAAAAAAAAAAAAAAGGAAAAAAAAAGATGCATTGTGTTGTTTTAAGGAGGCAACCAAACCTTTATCTGGTTTTGGCAGGTCTTACGGGTGTCATGAGGAAAGGACCAAAAACCTACTGATTATACTGCAGCACTTCTATAATCTAAACTTAAGTTATTTATAGATCCCATTTTCCTGTACAGGTTTGGAACTGTAAGCTCATATGAATGCCGTTTCCACATTGAACTTTGGTAACGACTCTTTCAATACAAATAGAGATTCAGGAGAATGAATCACTTAGAAATCATTTTTAGCTTACATACCTAATGAAATTATGACAAAGAATGATGTATATACATACATATATACATATATATATATATATATATATATATATATATATATATATATATATATATATATATATATATATATATATATATATATATATATATGAGACTGCGCATAAAATTTTAAGATTTTGTCATAATAATTAACCAATATGTGACAGTTTTACTTAGGCAATGTGTAACCAGTGTTTGATTCTAAAACTGTGGGAAAAACAAGAAAGTCAGTATGAAAGTTAATGTAAACCCCAGGAGAACATCTAGTGAAGGACAAAGCAATCACATGCCAGCAAAGTGCTGAAAAAGAGCGCTTTCAACAGATTCAATGCAGACACACTGCGTCTATTCCATCCTAAAACAAAGTGGTAATGAAACGCTCGTGCATTGTTCTTGTCTTTGAGATAATTACAGCATTTACTCATTCAGGAATTCAACACTGCATAGTGCTGCACAGTGTTATTATCACGCACTGAAGCTTGAGCTGATAAACTTGCTCCCTCAGCAGTTTTAGGCGGACATCATATTTATTCACTGAAGATAAGCAAGAATGCTTGTCTCATTGTGCCCCCCCCCCCCCTTCAAGCTGTGCCACCGGTTTCATTCTGCAGTGACGTCCTCCAGCGCCACTCCAGGTCTACATCAGGAGACGTGAACTGTGCAGGGAGCCTCCCTCCTCCAGTGCTGCAGCTTAGCTTCACTGTGATTAAAGCATGACCCGTGATGTGTCACCACACTATACCTCCTGCTTTTATACCCTTTTGGTGGGTTATTTATACCCTCAAAGTGCCATAAATCCCCAGGTGAAAGTGCTGTCCTTTTCACCAGTCAATCACTCCTGCTGGGTCACTTTACACTAGAACAGTAACGTTGGTGTAATAAGAAGGTTGGTGTCTGTCATATCTTATTTGCTGCCACCTAACATTTAATGTGCTAAAAGCATCACAGATTTGGATGAAACTATTTCAGTGAGGCTTAATTCACACCACTGGCACAAACACATGATGCAGTATAAATGCTTAAATCTGCTCTGTGGCACTTAATAGTTTGAAAGCATTTATGGTGCGTAACCTTTGTAATTGTGGTTACCTCATTTGAGGTTTTGTGCTGAAAAAATGCTCCTCCATAGCGAAGCTGCATTGGCACCATCTCCCCTGTGACCAGTGGTTGCACATCCACACAGGCTGTCTGGGACATTTGGTTTTACAGTCTGTGAAAACAGCCTTTGTTAAACACAACATTCCTCACTAGTCACATTGGTGAGCCAGTCCTTGCACACCTCAAAACCTTCCAGGGCCTCCTCCCCCCACTCACACTCCCATCCCCTGCCAAAGCTTAGCCATCTAGATCAGGGAGAGGTCACTTCACTGCTGACACTACACACTTGTGTTTGCTGCTCCGCGTAAGTCTTCCCATTAATGAGCTCCCTCTGAAATGACCCCTTTGCAGTACATACTGACCTTTAGAAGGTATATGTGAAGTCAATTAAAACAGCATTTTTCAATTTAATGACGGATTTAGAAAGACAGAGATGTGACAACATACTTTGTTTTGAATATCTTATTTATGCAGAGATATATGAATAAGAAAAAAAGATATAGTCTTTGGTTTAGAATAATTAAAAGTCATACACACTTGTATTGAACAAATTGTGCTCAAACTAGCTTGAGGACAAAACATTACATGCCAATGTAGATATTTGCACCAGGATATGCAGCATTATCACTCTACCTGTTATGTTCTCCAACAGTCTGGGTCTCCCATGCCATTCTTTCCACACCATACCAGATAAAGCAATGCAAATATCGCCTAATTAAGGTAAAGTGTGACTAGCATGTCATTGATAAGATAAAAATAACACTGCAATAAACTTAGCAAACATGAATCTGGAGCAATGGATTTAGATCGCCATCTGCTGGAATAAAGCTTAAAGGCAAAACTGAGATTAAGGAGAAGAGCTTTATTTTATTTTTTTTCCAAATCCCAGCAAAATTGCTGTTTCAATGGGAGTATAATTATACATTATAAGTTTATGTTGGAAAATTGTTGCCAAGTAAAATGTAGCTGCAAACTCTGCACATGCATGTGAGGTCACCGCATTAATCACATTTTCAAGGCTGACCATCTGCCCACAAGTCAGCCGCTTGCTGGAAAGAAGTGTTCCAATAATGAAGTGTTTCCCATTTTAAAACCTGTCGTAAAAATATAACAACTCATCCAGTTCTTCTTGCTGCCCAGAGGCCCGCCGTCCTGTTTCCTGCTCTGTGTCAGTGTGGAAAGATGCAATGCTGCAGATGAAGTGACGACAGGGAGGGGGGGCTGAGAAACACTGTGAAAGTGCTGCAGGACAGAGTCTGGACATGGCTAATTTGCTGTGAAGGTATAGTTGCTGAGTGAAGAAGATAACAAGCAGAGGAACATCATTTTACAACTAACACAGTGACATGTAAACATTTGGCAATGAGAATAGCCAAACACCTACACACACTGTTCTTTAAAAGGTTTAAAGTCAAAGATGAAGCATATTTTAGTAAGATAAGGGTATTCTTTATATTCTGCACAATTTTACAGCAAGAAAGAATAAATAAAGCACTTTGCAGAATCTTTGGCATTCCTATAGGTTTTAGCACCTAGTAACTTTTGCTGAAGTCTCACACCTTGATTAACTTTTTGGAACAATATTTTACTTCAGTGTGAGAAAAAGACAAATAAAACCAATGAAATTCTTCACTCCTCCTTCTAAACCAGCTGAGACTCTGAATATAATTAAGAAATCACTGAAGTAGTGAAGGGCCAAGCAGGATCTGGAGGAGCATAAACACTTTCCAAAGGAGCAGCTTGCACATTGATAATGCAAATAAAAAGTTCAGGCTTGTAGTACAGCCAGTAAGATAGAGAACGTTTCTCTATCAGAAAGAATATATTTAATCATAAAGTTCTTGAAGCAAGCAGCATATGTTGAAAAAAGGAAAATTGGATAAATACCATGATATAAAAAGATAGTTGTGGCTTTTATGAGGATTACTTTAAAAGAAATAAAAATCCAGCCATGACTTTAAAGATGTTGTCATGCTACTCACAACAATACACACAAGAAAAAAAAATCTTAAAAGAACATGAAGCTTTTTACAGAAACAACAACTGAGTTGTGTTTACAAAAGCTGATATTTGCCAAAGGGTGTGGTGCTCACTTCTGACCATGTTGGGGGCCCAATTCTGGCCTCATACAATTCCTTTTACTATTTTGAGTGTAAATAAAAAGAATAAAAAAATATTTACAAAGAAATGTTATAATCAAATTTACTCTTAAAGAAATCAATCAGAAATTTGGTGCTCAAACTTTTACATCTTGCATTACTGGTGAAATGAGTCCTTAAAAATTAAAGTGTACATTAACATGACAGAGAGAGGTGGAACCTCACAAAAAAAGAGTTAGTCAACTGTGTGGTCCAGTTGGCTGTTTTGTGAAGTGGCTTCGAGCCATTAAAGAAAAGTAGAATTTCTCCCAAGATGACCACAGGGGATATTTTGTTCACATAGTTGGCATTGATGCATCTCATACTAAACATCTGTTCACAATAACAATAAAGTCAGACCAAATGTGAAAAAACTTTCACCCTTGAGCAATAAAGAGAAGTGGAAGCATAGATTTTTCTCAATATAAAATTTCTTTTCTTTGAATTGCCAGAGTTACTTCAAAAATGAGTTTTGGAAACACAAAATGAACGACGACTCACTTGTCTCTTTAATATTTCTCCCAGAATACAGGAAAAGGAGTATAACAGATTCTGGTGCTCGTCATGTCACAAGCAGGACACCGTCCTACAATTACACAGTCTTCAGTCCAGTAAATAATCTTAAGTGGCCCCACACTTTAAAGTACGATCTACATTATGGAGATACTCTCATTTTGTTTGTTTTATGTTTTTCATAGGCGGTTTATCTGCAGTTGAACTAAATTCTGAACAAATCAAACACATGTAGAAAAGAAGTTTGTGTGGTGATGATAGAAGTCAATGGATTTGGATTTATGTGAATACTAGATTCAGTCTTCTCTGAGATAAGCATCTGGCACTTCCTCCTCATCATCCCCGCTTTGTAAGGAGGCGGCATGCTGAGCCATCCTTTCAACCTCCATCACTTTAGTCTCGGCCAGCTGTTTATCTGCATCCAGGGAAAGTTTCTGGGCCTCCTCCACCTGCGACTGGGCCAGCTGAATGTTTGTCCTCACTGTGATGGACGCATGCTCCGCTCCTGAGAACACACATGGATACAAACACAAACTTTAAAGGCTGAACTCACAGCATCTCAGGTTCTGATGCTGGGTGTGGTTGTTAAGCTGATACTCATGTCAATCTCCATTTTAATTTAGTCAAAGATCCACTGAATGACCGCAAATGATCCAAACACGACCCAGAGTGCAATGCTGACAGCAGAAGCAAAGGAACAGGCAAGAAACTGAAAACTAATACGGCTGATTACAGAAGACCTGAGAAAACCTGCCTAAACAGCACCATATCTTCTACACACCTGACACATACGATGCCTCTGCCGCCATCTCACACAACCTCACTGCGGTTACCCAGGTCGACTCAAAGCGCTTGCATTCATTTTGTATGTCATTAACCTGCCAGGAATTAAAAAGAAAAACAAAACAAGTCAGGCAGAAACAGATCAACAATTTATTGCAGGGTTTACATATTATAATCTTAACATAAATGAATCAAATCAAAGCTCCCAGGAGTCATTCCAATGTCAGAGAAACTAACCTTAGCACGTTGGCTAATGATTATCTGCCACACTGAATCTTCTTCTGCTGGAGTCAGTTTTCCAAGAGAGGCCAGATAACGTCTTTGTAGGGCAATCAGTGTGTGAACAGCCTATTAGGAAGCAGAGAGCAGGGATGGAAGCAGAGTAACACAGAAGAAGATTTTTTTAAATGCTTTTTGATGAAAGGTATTGAATCAATCAGAAGAAAAAATTGTAAGATGTTTGGACTGAAAGTTGTACCAGTGATGAGGTGGATTTATGGCAGGGAAGCCCAGTTCTGGTCTTCCAGGGCCACAATCCTGCTGGTTTTTCATGTGTCTCTGTTCCAACACATCTGACTCAAACTGATCCCTCATTGTGCAGAACTTCATTGGCTGTTGGATCCATTTAATGGAACCCAGGTGTGTTGGAACAGGGACACATCAAAAACCTGCAGGACAGTGGCCCTCGGGGACCGACTTTGGGCACCCCTGGTTTATGGGTTTATACACTAACACCTTAAGTCTCCATGATCCATCTAACACTAAATTAAACAAAGTCTTAAAAGTCAGCTTTTGTTGTCAGAAGAAGTAGAAAGTAGGCAGGTTGTAGGTTATCGTGAATCTTTGAGTTTACATGTTTACAGAAAGCATGACAAACCACAGTGTCACCCCAATACATGCTGTTAATAGTACTGTAGATGTGGATGTAATAAGAATGCAAAGATGTTTCAATATTAAATCAGTATTATCCTGACTTTGCCCTGTAACCAATTAGATTTCTTTATTTATGTTTAATTTTCCATGCACAAAAATTTTGTGTCGTTTCAGGATTAGAATGTCATTTGTTATTAATGATTTAACAAGCTAAACTTTGAAGAAGTTATCCTGGTTTTTCTTAACATCTTTTACAAAAAATTCAACAAACTTGTTCTATAAAGGTGTATGAAATCCCTTAAGATTATGCAATGAAAGACTAAACTACTTAAAACTACCCAGCGACTGTATAAACTTTATATTTCCAACCCCAATTTCAATGAAGTTGGGACGTTGTGTCAAATATAAAAAACAGAATACAATGATTTACAAATCCTTTTTAACATATACTGAATTGCATTCTCTAAACAGACTAGATATTTAATGTTCAAATTTATCAACTTTGCTGTTCTTGTTTTAAATATTTATATATTTTGAATAAGATGTCTGCAACATGTTCCAAAAAAAAGCTGGGATTGGGGCAACAAAAGGCAGGGAAGGTTGAGAAATTCTAATAAAACAAAAACAAAACAAAAAAACATGACAGGCTAATTGGAGACAGGTGAGTGTTATGACTGGGTATGAAAGAAACATCCCAGAAAGGTTCAGTTGTTCACAGAAAGGGATGGGGTGAAGGTCACAACTTTGTAAACAACTGCATGAGCAAAAAGCAATAGTAGTAATAGAGCCTGTGACCTCAGATCCCTTAAAAACCAACAACACTGTGTAAAGGAGAATACCATTTGGGCACAGGAACATTTTAGAAAACCATCGTCAATTAACACAGAATTGCTTTTGGAAATCGTGGACATCATGTCCTTTCAGGCTACAGAGGAAAAGGATTATCCAGGATGTGAAGTTGAAAAGCCAGCATCTGTGATGATATGGGGGGGTGTTACTGCCCATGGCATGGTAAACTTGCACATCTGTGAAAGCACTGTTAATGCTGAAAGGTACATACAGGTTTTAGAGCAACACATGCTGCATCCAAGCAATGTCATTTTCTGGGACATGCCTACTTATTTCAGTAAGATGATACCAAGCCACAGTCTCCACAAGTTACAGTCCTGTGCCTTCATAGTACAAGAGTGTGGGTAGTCGTCTGGCCTGTCTGCAGCTCAGACCTGTCTTCCATTGAAAATGCGAGTGCATTACAAAATGTAGAATCCAACAGCAGAGACCCTGCTTGAGCAAGTGAAGTTGTGCATCAAGCAACAAGAATTCCACCTACAAAGCATCAACAGTGTGTCCTCAGTTCCCAAAGGTTTATTGAGTGTTATAAGGAAAGGTGATGTAACCCAGTGTCCCCATCCCAGCTTTTTAAGAATGTTTTGCAGGCATCAAATACAAAATTAGTGAATATTTGAGGAAAAAAAAAAAGTTTAAAGGACTTGCAAATCATTGTACTCTGTTTTGTTTTACACAACATCTCAATTCATTGGAATTGTGTTTCTAATTGTTTCACTGGCAAAGGAGAACATTTTTTTTTTAACATTCAGCTTAACATTTAGGATGAAATCACACAAGAACAAGAAGACAAACCTTAGAGTACTCTATCAGGGCATCTATGAAAGCCAAAGTGGTCTGTGAGAGAAAAGTGCTCGAGCTGTCTGTCACCAGAGAGGCTGCTCGTCTGATCAGGGAGTCATGAGAAAGGTTTTCCACCTACATCAGATAATAACACTGTAAATTCATAATGCTGTGAATTAAAAAGGGGTTGTAAACTCTGTGAAGGGACAGACTCACCTCTCTGAAAGGTACAGCACAGAGACCGCCGCCCACAGCTAAAGACGCCACAGCTGAGTGAAGAATATTTGTCCATTTGCTCAGTTTGCGGACTGATGGCTTTTTGCTGAACAGGATACGAGCAGAAATCCTGAACACAATGAACACACTTTTGAGTCAAACTTATAAAGTAGACTTATCAAATTATGCCACAAAATATAAAACAGACTGAAAGAAAACAAAATTTATTCCACTGTCAGCCTGGCTGAACATTGTTTTAGCATGATTAACTTAGGGGAAAAAACACATTGTGTATTGCAACAGCGTATATTAAAATGATTTATCTCTTAAAATATAATTAAATGAATTTCAAGGCAGATGTAAAACGACTGTCATTGACATTTGACTTCATTTACGTCCGACCTAAAGAAACTGAAGTACGCCACTCCTCTCCCGAGCGCGGCCATGTTGGTCCGCCACCATAAAAAGCTCTCGCCACGGAACAAAGGTTCCTACGCATCATCATGAAATTACTGCGGTCAGCTGGTAACTAAACTAAACTAAACTAAAAATAAAATAAAATAAAATGAGGTAAACAAAACTAAACTAAAATAAAATAGAATAGAAAAAAATTTCCACCTCTATAATAAAATATGAATTTAGGAATGAGTAAAATCCTTGTTTGCACTGTTTCCATGAGCTTTCTCCTCTGGGTGGCTGGGCACTCCCTGTCTCTCAAATGCTCTGAATTTCGTTGTTATCAGAAATACTGGAGTGGGCCATTTATAATTTTGACTGACCTTTAAGGGCTCTTGGATATCTATCTTCACATTAGTTAGAAAGTGTTAAATATTCACTTCACAGAACAAAAACAAGTCAATAATAACGTTATAAAGAAAAAGATTCACAGCCCATTTGTAAGTAATTGCATCCTTTCCATTGTGTACAGCATATTTTATTGATTTTAAAATAAATACTCCGATATCCATGGTATACATAAAAATGCACAGTAAATGTCTGAATTGTATGTCTGATGTTGGCTAACAGGAAACTATAAATTACAGTCACACTTCACCATCATCTTTAAACATTCAGTTTATATAATTTATCTATTCTTGAATTCAGTTTTTCCCCCGACAATGTTAAACAATTATTTTTAAGGCATTTTAATGCTTGGTATTGCATTCTTTCATTTGTTCTTGTCAGTTTCTTCAATTTCTGAATAATTCATTTCTTAATTTCTGTCAAATCTGCCAAATCCCCTTTCCCTATTTTTATTATGGACAATTATATCAAAATTTTAAATTCCACTTGCCAGTTGTGTCTTTTTTTTTTTTTTTTTTCTTTTGAGATTTTTTCATATCCTTTGGTCTAAATTTCCAACTCAAACTGATCAGTCAGATATTGATCATATCTACTGAAAGATCAGTGGTTAATTTTGGTTAAATTTCTGGTTAATACATTTGGACATAGGTTTGTGTAAGCAGTTTTTTATGTACACTTTTTTAAACTTCTTTTTGTGTTTCTCACACCATACACATTCTATACTTGAAAATGCTGACAGTCTTGTACTCAGACCAAAGCAGACCACAAAATGCTTCTCTCTAGTGATGAATTAACTTTATGATTTGGTCCTCATAGTAAAGTGTGTGATTTAGGGAGCTTCAGTAATCGCTACTTTTAATAAAATGCTTTATGTGCCCAGTAACAAATGATTACTGGGCCTTGCACAAAATTTATCATAAAAAGCTGATGGATGAAATCAAATCAAATTAAACATTAGTTTTAAATATTTTAAAGAAATGCTGTGGGCAAGGGAGCAAATTCTGTGCAGATTTTGAGGCACTTGGCCTCATCTTACAGACGAGTCCCAGTTAAGACCTCCAACTTTTTACCATCAGTAAAAGACGTAAATGGCAGAGCAGAGCAATTGTTTTTACTTATCTCTTTTTGCGACCATTTTGATAGATTTTTGCTCAGTTTGATTGAGTTGATACCACTTAATGATTCTCTGTTTTGCTCTGTTTTTTCTATTAGTAGTCCACTGATTTACCTTTTTAATGATATATTTCATGTTACTTGGTAATACAAAAGAAATTCCTCACAAGCATTATTATTTCCATTTGAAATCTCAGGCATGTAAAATGAAACAATGCAAATGTGAGGCCTTTGCACGGCACAGAGATTGAACAATGAGGAGACTGAATTAACAAGCAATTTGGATGGCGGGATGACAGGACAGAAACTGCTGATGTTACAGAGTGAAGAAGGGAACTGTGTTTATTCATGGTTTAACTCTAACTGCAACAGCATAACATATACAAGTTAAATAAAGACATACTGCACCATTTCCTAATACCACAAATTCATAGTCTGTCTTGAAATAATATCTGTAGATACAGACTGTTTTCCATGAAAAATACGGGACAGTGGTGACTGATAATAACTTCCTGTTCCATGGGGAAGGTCTTTTACTGGAAACCATTTGATTGATAACATTCTGTAAACTGATGTATAAATGTTATTCACGTTCTGACCAAGGTTGAAATGAATGTGTACCGTCCAGTTGCCAGTGGCTATAGCAACGACAATATGTTGAGAAGTAGATGTTCGTGTGAAGTTTGGCAGACATAGGAGGATGTTTGGACAGATGAAATCATTTCCTAAGAAATAGCTCCTCAGCTACCCAGAGGAGCGGCTGAGGAAATAAATATCAGTTTATAAAAATGCATGTAAGTCTTACTGTTAAAATATAAAGATAAGAAAGACTCATCACTCTGTGAAGGAATATGTTGACAAATACTGTATGCTGTAAATAGGCTCTCTGTCTTATGACGAAGTGGCAAACAGTGTAGAGTATGCCCTGCTTCTCTCCCAGAAGTTTCTGAAATATGCAGTGGATGAGGGATGGAGACCTTTGAATTGTTGGGGATTGTAATCATCCACAGTATATCATAAAACAGATACTCTCTCCATCCAACACAAACATCAGATAACAAACATGTTGTTTAAAAGTTTTGCTGACAAAGTTAAAATAAAAGTTTTCTTATTATTTACTGTGAGTTTCTTTCTTTATGTTACACAAGTTTTCACAAGGAGCCTGTAAATAGAGCAGTCCCTGAATAATTAATGATGCCATTACCCATTACTTGTAATTAGTTTCAGAGGAGCTTCCCAATGCACACAGGTATACAAACAACAGCCTAATCATCATCGTTATCATCAGAATAAGGAAAACAACATCTGATGAAAAACAAGGCAATACTTTTGTCTCTGACTGAAAGTCTCTTGCATGGCAGCTCAACATGAACATGCAGAAGTTGATGACTTTACAAGCCACACAGCCAACAGTCAAGCCTCCAAGTTCTAAAAGAAATGCAACATTTTAGCTACTTATTGTTAGTGCTTAAACTGGTGCTTGAAAGCGTGCCATTTTTATATATGTATATATGTATGTTATCCTCCAGCATGACCGGTTTGGCAGTGGGTCAGTGGGGTGGCATTTCTTTTGAGGGTCGCACAGCCCTCCATCTGCTCGCCAGAGGTAGCCTGACTGCCATTAGGTACCGAGATGAGATCCTCAGACCCATGTGGGTTGGCCCTGGGTTCCTCCTAATGCAAGACAGTGCTAGACCTCATGTGGCTGGAGTGTGTCAGCAGTTCCTGCAACACGAAGGCATTGATGTTATGGACTGACCTGCCCATTTCCCAGACCTGAATCCAATTGAGCACATCTGGGACATCATGTCTCGTTCCATCCACCAACTCCAAGTTGCACCACAGACTGTCCAGGAGTTGGTGGATGCTTTAGTCCAGGTCTGGGGGGAGATCCCTCAGAAGAACATCCGCCGCCTCATCAGGAGCATGTCCAGGCGTTGTAGGAAGGTCATACAGGCACACGGAGGCCACACACACTACTGAGCCTCATTTTGACTTGTTTCAAGGACATTACATCAAAGTTGGATCAGCCTGTAGTGTGTCTTTCCACTTTACTTTGAGTGTAACTCCAAATCCAGACCTCCATGGGTTGATACATTTGATTTTCATTGATGATTTTTGTGATTTTGTTGTCAACTGTGGAAAGAACAAAGTATTTAATAAAATATTTCATTTATTGAAGATCTACAACGTGTTACTTTTATTTTTTTGAGATGTGCATCTATATTCATGACTTTACTCTGCTTCCATAAAACTTTAAGCTGTCATTCAGCCGAAGAAACAGAAAAAGCCTTCATTTTGAGGCTTTAGACATATCAATCTCATGTCAATCACATTGTTATGAAGTAATGTAATTAAGCGGGTAACAAAATATGGATGTTTGGTTTAATATGTGAGATGTGTATCATAGGAGATGCACTGTTTTAAACTGTGTGTCAGCATGGTTAAATGAAACCTCAAATTTAACAGATTCCTTGTACTTACAAAACTATACATATTTGTACTGTAAGTACAATCAGGAGCAAACCTCACTAAAGTTAGATACTAAGTACGTAATTAAACAAAAGTGCAATTTTTTTACCTTTTTTAAAAAATCAGAAAAAAGTCGCCCAGAAAAACGCTGTTTCAGAAAAAGTGACATGTAAGACTATTCTATTTATTCATTCATTCATTCATTTTCCGAACCGCTTATTCCAATTCAGGGTCGCGGGGAAGCTGGAGCCTATCCCAGCCGGCTTTGGGCGACAGGCAGGGTACACCCTGGACAGCTCGCCAGTCCATCGCAGGGCCTATTCTATTTAGTTCACCCCAAAAATCCATCAGTATATTTGCTCATTATCACATCATTTCTGCTCTTCAGTTTCAGAGAAGGGTTATGAAATGATTAAACCAGTAGTCCGTCACCTTTCCGTTTCTTATTTTCTAATGATTTAATCTCTCTGCAAAGCACTCTGGATCACCCCATTGCTGGATTGTGCTGTACAAATAAACTGGCCTTGCCAATGGTAAAGTATATTGTAATAGTGGATGCCACTTTGGTACATGGGGTTTACAAAGTGTGTTTGCTGTATATAATGACACAATTTCGAAAGCAGCCACGTGACTTCCAGTAACCTCCATAAAGAGTTCATGCGCCACCTTTTCTCAGATGGATGCCCAGGGCTCAGCATGACATGCTAATGGTTCTGCTGTGGATGGTTTGGCAAGCTGGTTTTCTTCTCTGTTTGTGTTAAAAGCTAATTAGTCTTGTGCTTAATAGTATCTGAGCATTTAATGATCTATTTAGATAGTTTATTGTGTTTCATGTGTCTCAAGAGGAATTAAGGCAGTTTCTTTTACTTCTTACATATGGCATCCAATAATTCACTAACTGGTGATGGATTGTCTTCAAGACCAATCAATTATAGGGTGATTTTAGTTCAAGTTTTTGTGGCAGTTTTTCTTTGCATTAATTTTTTTCAAATCATTATATTTCTCATGAAGGATTCATTCTACACCACAATGCGTTACATCTTATTTGCTGTCATATTGTTGTCCGATTGTCTGTTTTTATTCATGAGTGATATTCTGCTCATTCTGAGTTACTTCAGTATTTTTATACAAACATGGTTGTGTCTTCTCATGTATATTGTTTTGTCTGTGTACATTTTTGTCACTCCACTTGTTCTGACAGCTATGACTCTGGAGCGCTATGTGGCCATTTGCATGCCCCTGCGGCATGCAGAGCTGTGCTCCACACGCAGCACCTTGCATCTCATCTTCATCATTCACAGCCTCAGTTCTGTTCCCTGCACTGTTATTCTCTCTATTGTTTTTGCATCTGCTCCTCATTCATTTTACACCCAGAACATAATATGCTCAGTGGAGATGTTCATCTTGTATAGCTGGCAGGGTCATCTCAGATCAGCTATTGGCCAGTTTTACTTCTTGATTATGTGCATTCTGATTGTATCCTCCTATGCTAAAATAATGAAAGTGGCCAAAGCAGCTTCGGGAAAGAATAAAAAATCAACAAGGAAAGCACTCAAAACTGTAATCCTTCATGCTTTCCAGCTGATGCTCAGTCTTATCCAGCTGTGGTGTCCTTTCATAGAATCTGCAGTTCTTCAGATTGATCTAATGTTATTCATTAATGTACGGTACTTTAATTACATAACTTTCATTCTTGCTCCAAGATGTCTGAGTCCTCTCATCTACGGCCTCCGAGATGAAATGTTTTTTTGTGCACTGAAGTACTACGCTCTCTGTGGCTTATACAAGAAACAATCATCAAGTTAAAGGAAATGTGTTTAATATAAGTTTTAATTCAATATATTACAAAGTTTTCATTTTTAAACAGAAAATGTTTACAATTAACTTTGTGGACATGTTTTAAAATGTTTTTGAGCACGTGTGTGTGATGATCTTGTAGTGATTAAAATGATCTGCATTTTGTACATACTTTTCTTGAAAAAAGAAATAAACCTTGCAAAAATATGATTTGTAGAGCAATGATTTTTCTTATCTTTAAAAAAAAAAAAAAAAAAAAAAAATTAAACTACACACAGCCCTGCAATGGACTGGCAACTTGTCCAGGGTGTACCCTGTCTCTCGCCCAATGAGTCCTGGGTTAGGCTCCAGGTTCCCCGTCACCCCAACTGGAACAAGCAGTTAGGAAAATGACTGACTGACTAAATTACACACAATATATCTGTGTACAACACAGCTTATGTGTTATTTGCTCATTTATTCTTTTCAACAGAGTGTTGTGAGATGTTCCGCACCCACGCAGGTTATGCAGCTCAGTATGTGCAGTATGTGTTAACGAGATGCGCTTAAGCACGGCCGGATGTTCATGACCGGAATTGTGTGTGTAAGTGTGTAGTTCGCAGTGAGTGGACGGAGATCGCAGCAGGAAAAACGGTAGAGAGCGATCATTTTTATGCCAGTGCACCTCCAAAAATAAAGGAGAGCTCTTCAGTAGATGCAGCCTGTCATTCTTTTTATTATATATGCCCCCCTCCTTCCTCCTAGGAACGGAGTGAGGACCCAACAAAGTTAGCTCCGGAGTTCTGGAACATCCACTAGCCACGTTGTTCTGCCCGGGAAGACATGGATCTTCTTTTTCCTCCGACCACAGCTGGAAGAGAATCCGGGAATGCTTAACAAGAGCATTACCTGGCTCAAGTTTAGAACATCTCATGATATTTTCTGCCTGATCAAATAAACCACCTGCACTGCTGGAAGCAGCATTTGCACAACAGTATTTTTTTTATGTTGGCCTTTGGTGATGAAGATAGCTTTCTCACTTGCACAAAGTGAAAGATTGCATTATGTACATTCAATATATGCAATTCCCTTTCATAATATTTTGCTTGATGTCTCACTATGGGTTGCACGCCTCTGTGCAGCTCTAAGAAGCATTAATCTCATTACGCCAATCCTGTGAATGTGTCCGTCTGCATCAGGTAGTGCCATCTACCATAAATAGCTCATGCGGACGGCACCGCTTCATTCAAACACCTCTTCTCACTCGCAGCATATCTCGCGTCTGGGCTAGCTAGCTAAACTGTCCACCGACTGATCTTTTTAGCTTCGGTCGCCAGGCGCTACCTAGCCTTTAGGCACATTTTTATTGCTTCGTTTGGTCACACCAGACCTTCTCCTGTGCTTCCTTGCCCCACCACGGCTCAGTCGTCACTATTTTTCAGCCTCACCACGGCGAAAAATAAAATTTCCTGTCGAGCATTAGCACACCAGCTAACTCCTCGACTCCTCATGGTTAGCACACCAGTTAACCACCTCAGTTCCCTGCTCACTCACCAGCTCGCTGGGAATGGAGGCGAAGAACCCTCACACCAGAGGTGATGGAGACTCTAGGGCCTGTTCCTGCCGATGCGGGAATAAAATTTCGAGTAGAGACCCACACCAGTTCTACTTGTGCTGCTCCGGGGCTGGAACACGCCCGGCTAGCAATAGATGTCCGAGGCTCGTGTTAACACTGTGCGGTGTTCACGGTAAAAAGTCTCCTCAGATGGCTAGCTCGCCAATCCCTGTCTGGACATGACCGTTATTTCACCTCCACTGACATTGCCGTCGAAAGGGGAGGGGATGGCGGGTCCACTGCGATAGTGGTACCGGAGGCCAGTGTCAGCTGGGGCTCCCAGCTCAACTTGGCCATGGACCCCCTGCGGGAGGAAGACGTCCTGGACCTGGACTATGGAGAAGATGAAGATGTCGCCTCGAGTCTCCTCATATCAGAGGACGAGGAGGAGGACGACATTTTTAGTACTTCGGCCCGGGCTGCACAGTCTGCGGCCTCCAATACCACTCGGGATGGAGTCGAGGGTAGCACACCAGCTTCTTCCCTCCCCAGACATGCTTGATGTGTGTAAACGCGCTGCTGCTCGTCTGGCTATCCCCTGGCCGGCTGTTGTAGCGGAGACCACCAGGTCCCGCTACAAAGGGAAGAATTTAACCTCAGCTAAGAGTGTGGCAAAACAACTTCTCCCCGTCTTCCCGAAGCTGCTGGACGAGGTGACTCGCTCGTGGAGAGACCGCCCGTACAGCAGCAGGAGCCTGGTTCCCTGAGTCTCATCCCTGTGAGGCGATGGAGAGCTTGGGCCTGCTCCGGGTGCCTCCAATGGAGCCACTCGTGGCAGCTCACCTTCACCCCAGACTGTCAGCAGTGTCTTCCAGGAGCCCCAGCCTGCCATCCAAAACAGACCATTTTCAGTCAGCCCTGACTGAAAAGGCGTACAAGGTGGCTGCACTCTCAGCCAGAGCACTCAATGTCCTCTCCCTGTATCAGGCTGAGCTGTGTGAGGACTTTGGGCAAACCCAGGACCCAGCAACTTGGGAGGAGATCCCGGTCATCTCTGACCTGTGTCACCGCGTCCAGCGCTGCGCGGTCCAGGCCACGGGGAGAGCGCTGGGAACTATGGTGCTGCAGGAACGGGCACGGTTGCTGAACCTCACCACAAACGGAAAGCCTTCTCCACGGTTAAAGTGTATTTGGCAGCTATTGCTGCCTGCCACGTGGGGTTTGGAAAGCTGACGGCAAGCCAACATCCGCTGGTCTGCTGTTTTATGAAAGGAGCATGTAGGCTTCTTCCTGTGTCCAGACCAATGGTCCCGCCATGGGAATTGGCCGTGGTCTTGGAGGGGCTGAAGGGCCCCCCTTTTGAGCCTCTGGAAGGAGTGGATTTGAAATATGTGTCTCTCAAGACAGTTGTAGGAGTCTAAATACAATTTTTTGTATTAAGAATTTAAGTTGTGAATATCTGCACTTTGTGTTTGTTTTTGATGTATTTGGAATGCATGTAATCTAATTTTTATTTGAACTGAAGATAACTTGTTTAGACTAGTTAATGTAATGTAAGAATGGCTGGCAGCTTAAGAGAGGATACTGTGGCTCTACCTTGATTTGCATATTAGATTGGCTTGGCAGGCAGTGGGTGAGTGACTGTAATTACCGGGGCAGACAGACAGAGACAAGTGTGGAGGAGAGCCGTACAGTTTTTTGACCTCTCATTCTCTTGTTTTATTTCTTCTCATTTAATTTTTTATTTTGTTTTTCATACTTTTATACTACTGAACAAATTGTTCTCTAAGTTTTAAGTAAAACTATTCAACTGGATCCCGTTTTTTTTTTTTTTTTTTGGCTTTTTTGGTGTGGATTACGAGGGATTGGAGCGTCAAACTAAGGGTTTCTTAAGGACACTACAACAGTGTTGTTGCTGGCTTTGGCAAAACGGGTTAGCGACATCCATGCCCTGTCAGTGCATCCTTCGTGCGCTCAGTTTTTCCCGGGGATGTGAGTGTAATTTTGAGACCCAACCCAGCCTTTGTGCCCAAGGTGGTGGGCTCCTGTTCCCCTATAGACTTGGTCGCCTTTGGTCTCTCCTCGGGAGAACAGAGGTCGTTATGTCCAGTTTGTGCAGTCCGCACTTACATGGATAAAACTGAGTTTCAGAAGGAGCGCTCAACTGTTCGTGTCCTGGGTTAATCCCTAATCCTCATAAGGGAAAGCCTGTCACGAAACAGCACCTCTCCCACTGGATGGTGGAGGCAATCACAAGTCAGGGTTTGCAGCCTCCTGGGGGCCTACGAGCACACTCGACTCGGGGCTTGGCCTCATCATGGGCCTTATTCAGGGGAGTTTCGGTTCAGGACATCTGTGCCGCAGAGAGTTGGTCCTCGCCTCTCACTTTTGTCTGGTTCTACATGTTGGATGCCTCCGCCCCGTGCTTAGCATGCGCGTTTTGACATCCTGAGGACTCTTTCCTGTAGGTTGGTGGACGCTGGATAAGCTTGTCTGGCAATACGGGAGCTACCACATCCCATAGTGAGACACTGAGCGAAATATCATGAAAGAAAACTTTAGGTTATTTACATAACCCTGGTTCTCTGAGTAATATGAGTGAAGTGTCTCACCAGACAACCCTTCTTGCTTGGGCGAGTGAGAAGAGGTGATTATCTTGAATGAGGCGATGCCGTCCGCATGAGCTATTTAAGGTAGATGGCACTACCTGATGCGGACGGACACGTTCACCAGCCAATCAGGATTGGCGTAATGAGATTAATGCTTCTGAGAGCTGCACAGAGGCATGCATCCCATAGTGAGACATTTCACTCATATTACTCAGAGAACCGGGGTTATGTAAATAACCTAAAGTTACTGCATATATGCTCATGCACCTAAGAATGAAATCTGCACAGCATCTTTTATCTTTTATTTATGTAGAATTATATATAGAATTTATATAGAATGTTGGATAAATAAGATTACTTTGATATGGTGCGTTTTTGAGCAGTATTTATTAAAATGTTTTTTTTCTTCTTACTTTTGTCCCAAACTGTCTCATTAATTATATTTGCACGCGTGAGGGATGAAACATTTTTTTCGAAACTTTTCTTGCTTTTACTTATGTAAAGACTATATTATTCCAGATATGAACATTACTTTTTTCAACTGAAATTTCGATTCTGTCTACATACTTTATATTCATCAGAATATAAATGTTAAAGTATTTTATGTGGAAATGAAAATTCCAAAAATTTTAGTCTTTAATGCCGGGCGGACACTGTGCGATTTTGAGGGGATTTCACCACGATTTTGCTGTCGCAGACCACGCTGCGTCATCGTGGAAACATCGTAGCTTCGGGATGTCCAGTCAGGAGGTTGTAATGCTGGGTGGACACTGTGCGATTTTAGAAATCTACCTGTCGGGGAAATGCTCCCACTGCACGACCGGGTTTGTCCCTCGTACTCTATTTAACCCTACGACATGTGTACTCATACTGTACGACTGCTGTCAGCCACGATTATTGACAACCACGACTACTTGTCGGCATCAGTCGGCGTGTGACTGCACGACGTGCTCGAGTGTGAACAACAAAAAACAAATGTTCCTAGTTCCTATGACAACCACAGCGTGCCTGACAACAAGATAACAAGCAGGCAGCAAGTTGTTGCAGTTGTTTGCGCTGTCTTGTGCGCTGAAACAAAATAAAAAAAAGAAAACCTCATGTTCTCTACATAGCTCTACTAATCTCTCTTCTAGCAGCTTTGTCCACCGCATACGTCTGAAGTTGGGGTTGCCCACCATTGTTTAAAGCTCCACTTCTTCTTCGCAGGTGCGAATGTAGAATCATGACGTAACACCACTCGCACTGTACGCACGACGGCGAAAATTTCTGACATGCCAGAAGTTTGATCGGGTTTGATTTGTGGGTGTTTGTGTATGCCTGGGTGTGTATGTTGGGGGGGGGGGGGGGGGGGGGGGGGGGGTCTTGTGCCCCGGGTGCGCGGCTGGTGCACTGGGGTGCGGCCTGGCCTCCGCTCAGGGCTGTCTGGTGATCCTGGCTCTCCATTGGTGTGGGCTGGGCCCTCTGCCCGTGGGGGGTTGGGGGTTGCCTTCGGGTTCTTGGGGCCCTGGAGCCCGCGCTCTGTCTGCCCTGGGCGGCTGATGCCCGGCGGGGCTGGTTCCTGCTGGTCTGGGCCTGCTGGGGCCTGTTCCCCCTGACTGCGTGGACTCTGTCTGGGGCTCCTCTCCGCTGCCTCCCGGGTCGGTCCATAGCTGGCTCCAGGGTGGGGTGGTTGGATCCTGTGCTTGGGGGTGGCTGCCGGTCACCTGAGTCTCGGGGTCTTCCTGGCCTGCTTCTTGCCTTTGTATGGGCGGGGTCACATTGGCATGATCACTCTTCTCTGAACACGTTCCACTCTGTATGTTCTGCATGTGACACAGTCACTGGGTTGTGTGCAGGATTATTCACTAACAGCAGCTTGTTTTCTTTGTCTCCCATTAATATTTAACCTGAGTTTATGGTGCTCTTGACCCTTGATAGTCTAGTTCTCTGCAGGGGGAATAAGAATCTAACATTGGCCTGTTTGTGTCTATGAGTGTGAATATGTAGGTACATGTGTCTATATAGGCAAATGTGTATGAGTGTATATGCGTGCGTTTATGCAGATGTCTGTTTTTTCCTTCTTTCTCTATCTCTCTCTCTCTTTTTCTCTATCTCTACGAGGTGCTTTCTTTCTTTTTCCATTTATCTTTCTGTTGCTCCTATCCTCTCTCGTCTGGTCCAGCAGTAGAAACTCAAAAATTTACACAAAGTAAATAAAGAAATAAAATAAAAATCTAGAAAATCAAGAAAATCAATCATTCTGCTTGCTTAAATGCTGGACAAGACAAGAAAAAAAAAAAAAAGTTTGATCGGGAGGTTGCAGCATCATCGTTAAAACGTAGCAGCGATTAATCCTTCCTCGTGAGTGTTCTCACACTGTACAGCTTATGACCTCCCGACCGGACATCCCGACGCTACAATGTTTCCACAATGACACATCGTTGTGAAATTCCCTCAAAATCGCACAGTGTCTGCCCGGCATAAGAGTTTAAAAGCTTGACCTATTCTTTGTTTGGTAGAAAAGAAAAAGCTGGGATAGACAGTGTTGCACTTGTGTTTCTCAGCTTTTCATCTCAGGCGCAACATTCACAAGTTCTCATTGCTTCTTTACAATGTTTAGAATATATTCAAACATAAATACATTTAATAGACTGAAAATCTACACAATAGCAGTTAAAAAGGTTCAACAGACACAGAGAGTCTGTCTCCCAGCTGGATGTGGTTTACTTGTAATTGAGTATTTTCTTGCTATTATTGGAAAATCTTTCAGTTAGAATTAAAGGAGCCTTTGTGTATCAACAGGGAACAAAATCTTCTTCAGCATCTGAAATTTTTATTCACTCATATAGTCTAAAATTCTGAAAAAGACAGAATAACCTTTTACAAACATAGATAAATAAATAATGTTTTAACCTTAAATAGAAACAGAAACATACACCTTTAACGGTAAGAATTAGCCTTTAAGAACTAACTCTTTTGGAACTTTTTTTTTTTTTTAATTTGGTTTTTAGAATTAAAAATTGTTGAATTTCCTCTTTTTTTCATGTTTTTATCAAAGGCCAGACTGGGTCATTCTGTCTTTATTCCCTTTACTAGAAATTTATCAGATATTAAAATTTAAACTAAGATCAACATGACCAGTATTTGTTTTCTCTCTTCTCTCTCTCTCTCTCTCTCTCTCTCTCTCCATCTTTATAATCATCAGAAGACCAAAGTAACCGTCAAACAATATGAAAAGGTAACAAACATAAACACATTAAATACATAATCACAAACACACAGGTTTGTTCTGCTTTTTTATTTAATTTTTTTCTGTTATGTTCACAGTTTAAAATAACAATAAAGAAAACAGCTTTATAAAAGGAAATAGCTTTGTTACAGCAACTTTTTGTCATCAGCCCACGATGTGGAAAAAAAACCTCTGACACACAACATTTCCTGTGGATTCCACTGCTAAATTTGCTGCCATTAACTAATCAAATAAATAGTTTAAATAAAGATGAAATTGTAAGTAATCATAAAGTGCTTTCTGGTTCATTTTCATATCAAACTGATATTTTGTTTCAGTAAATACAAATATATATACTATGTACATGTTAAAGGCTACAGGCAGAAGCCAAAATGGTAAAACAGGCACTGTGCATGGATCAGTTTTCAACAGAAAACTGTTGAACTTTGACATGTTTTTCTGTAACACTTTCTTTGTCTTAGTCTTCTCTCAGATAAGCTTCATGCACTTCATGCTCTTCACTGTCCTCTAGGAAAGCAGCATATTCTGCCATCCTCTGGATCTCATCTACTTTAGTCTCGGCCAACTTCTTTTCAGCTTCTTCTGACCTTCTCTGTGCCTCCTCAACCTGCGACTGGGCCACCTGAATGTTTGTTGTGACGGAGATGGACGCCTGCTGGACTCCTGCCAACACACACATGAAAAAGTCGCTTTGGATAAAAGCATCTGCTAAATGACTGCAGATTAGACTATAGAATAGAAAATTATTGGTTATCTAATGGTGTTTACAGTATATGATGAAACGTGTTTGGTGTCCCCAGTGATTTAGTGATGTCTCCATAAAGAGTTCAAGCACAACATTTTCTCAGATGGCTGCACGGAGCTCAGCAGAAGACATTGACCCTTCAGGTTTGCAAAGAGGGTTTGAGAACTGAATCTGTTCTGCATTTCTTTGGTTTTGTGACACAACATATCTAAACATTTGATCATCTGTTCAGTCACAAATATTATTATTTGTTATTATATTTACTTTATTCAAAGCTAATGGTTCTTAAAATCAATTAGGCAGTTTTATTTAACAAATAAAAAAAAATAAAAAAAATGGAATCCAATAATTCACTAACTGGTGGTGGATTGTTTCAGAGACCAATCAGTGATAAGGTGATTATAGTTCAAGTTTTTATCTTAATTTTTCTTTGCATTAATTTTTTTCAAATAATAATATTTCTTATGAAAGATACTTTCTACAAGACAATGCGTTACATCTTATTTGCTGTCATATTGTTGTCCGATTGTCTGTTTTTATTAATGAGTGATATTCTGCTCATTCTGAGTTACTTCCGTATTTTTATACAAACATGGTTGTGTCTTCTCATGTATATTGTTTTGTCTGTGTACATTTTTGTCACTCCACTTGTTCTGACAGCTATGACTCTGGAGCGCTATGTGGCCATTTGCATGCCCCTGCGGCATGCAGAGCTGTGCTCCACACGCAGTACCTTGCATCTCATCTTCATCATTCACAGCCTCAGTTCTGTTCCCTGCACTGTTATTCTCTCTATTTTTTTTGTATCTGCTCCTCATTCATTTTACACCCAGAACATAATATGCTCAGTGGAGATGTTCATCTTGTATAGCTGGCAGGGTCATCTCAGATCAGCTATTGGCCAGTTTTACTTCTTGATTATGTGCATTCTGATTGTATCCTCCTATGCTAAAATAATGAAAGTGGCCAAAGCAGCTTCGGGAAAGAATAAAAAATCAACAAGGAAAGCACTCAAAACTGTAATCCTTCATGCTTTCCAGCTGATGCTCAGTCTTATCCAGCTGTGGTGTCCTTTCATAGAATCTGCAGTTCTTCAGATCGATCTAATGTTATTCATTAATGTACGGTACTTTAATTACATAACTTTCATTCTTGCTCCAAGATGTCTGAGTCCTCTCATCTACGGCCTCCGAGATGAAATGTTTTTTTGTGCACTGAAGTACTACGCTCTCTGTGGCTTATTCAAGAAACAATCATCAAGTTAAAGGAAATGTGTTTAATATAAGTTTTAATTCAATATATTACAAAGTTTTCATTTTTAAACAGAAAATGTTTACAATTAACTTTGTGGACGTGTTTTAAAATGTTTTTTTTGAGCGCATGTGTGTGTGATGATCTTGTTGTGGTTAAAATAATCTGCATCTTGTACATACTTTTCTTGAAAAAGAAATAAACCTTGCAAAAATATGATTTGTAGAGCAATGATTTTTTTTCTTATCTTTTTTTGTTATTATTATTATTATTATAATTATTATTATTATTATTATTATTATTGCTGTTGTTGTTGTTGTTTTTATTAATTAAAATAAACACAGCCCTGCAATGGAGTGGCGACTTGTCCAGGGTGTACCCTGCCTCTCTCCCAATGATTCCTGGGTTAGGCTCTAGATTTCCTGCCACCCTAATTGGAACAAGCAGTTAAGAAAATGACTGACTGACTGACTGACTGACTGACTGACTGACTGACTGACTGACTGACTGACTGACTGACTGACTGACTGAATTACACACTTTGTATCTGTGTACAGCACAGCTTATAAGTTATTTGCTTATTTAATCTCTTCAACAGAGCGTTTCACTGGCTTAAGTTTAGAACATCTCATGATATTTTCTGCCTGATCAAATCAACCACTTGCAATGCTGGAAGGAGCATTTGCACAACAGTATTTTTTATGCCTTTGGTGATGAAGATAGCTTGTTTAAACTGCAAAAGTGAAATATTGCATTATGTACATTCATGTTTAGAACTGCATATATGCTCATACACCTAAGAATGAAATCTGCATATCTTTTATCTTATCTAGAATGTTGCTTAAATAAGATTACTTTGATATGGTGTGTTTTGAGCAGTATTTATTAAAATGTTGTATTTTTCTTCCTAATTTTGTCCAAAAATGTCTCATCACTTTAATTTGCCGCGTGAGGAATGAAACATTTTTTCCAAACCTTTCTTGCTTTTACTTATTTAAAGACTGGATTATTCCATATATGAACATTACTATTTTCAATTGAAATTCATATTCTGTCTTTGTACTTTATATTCATCAGAATATTAACGTTAAAGTATTTTATGTGGAAATGAAAATTACAAAAATTTTAGTCTTAAAGAGTTTAAAAGCTTGATGTGTTCTTTGTTTGATAGAAGAAAAAAAAGCTGGGATAGACAGTGTTGCACTTGTGTTTCTCAGCTTTTCATCTCAGGCGCAACATTCACAAGTTCTCATTGCTTCTTTACAATGTTTAGAATATATTCAAACATAAATACATTTAATAGACTGAAAATCTACACAATAGCAGTTAAAAAGGTTCAACAGACACAGAGAGTCTGTCTCCCAGCTGGATGTGGTTTACTTGTAATTGAGTATTTTCTTGCTATTATTGGAAAATCTTTCAGTTAGAATTAAAGGAGCCTTTGTGTATCAACAGGGAACAAAATCTTCTTCAGCATCTGAAATTTTTATTCACTCATATAGTCTAAAATTCTGAAAAAGACAGAATAACCTTTTACAAGCATAGATAAATAAATAATGTTTTAACCTTAAATAGAAACAGAAACATACACCTTTAACAGTAAGAATTAGCCTATAAGAACTAAATCTTTTGGAACTTTTTTTATTTATTTATTTATTTTTTTTTTTAAATTTGGTTTTTAGAATTAAAAATTGTTGAATTTCCTCTTTTTTCATGTTTTTATCAAAGGCCAGACTGGGTCATTCTGTCTTTATTCCCTTTACTAGAAATTTATCAGATATTAAAATTTAAACTAAGATCAACATGACCAGTATTTGTTTTCTCTCTTCTCTCTCTCTCTCTCTCTCTCTCTCTCTCTCTCTCTCTCCATCTTTATAATCATCAGAAGACCAAAGTAACCGTCAAACAATATGAAAAGGTAACAAACATAAACACATTAAATACATAATCACAAACTGTCCCCAGTGATTTAGTGATGTCTCCATAAAGAGTTCAAGCACAACCTTTTCTCAGATGGCTGCACGGAGCTCAGCAGAAGACATTGACCCTTCAGGTTTGCAAAGAGGGTTTGAAAATTGAATCTGTTCTGCATTTCTTTGGTTTTGTGACACAACATATCTAAACATTTGATCACCAATTTAGTCACAGTTCAGTCAAATTATTAATATTTCTTCTTATTATAACTTTATTCAAACTAATTTTTCTCAAGATTAATTAGGCTGTTTTATTTAACAAAAGAAATGGAATCCAATAATTCACTAACTGGTGGTCGATTGTTTCCGAAACAAACCAGTGATAAGGTAATCATAGTTCAAGTTTTTGTCTTAATTTTTCTTTGCATTAACCTTTTTCAAATCATAATATTTCTTATGAAAGATACTTTCTACAAGACAATGCGTTACATCTTATTTGCTGTCATATTGTTGTCCGATTGTCTGTTTTTATTAATGAGTGATATTCTGCTCATTCTGAGTTACTTCAGTATTTTTATACAAACATGGTTGTGTCTTCTCATGTATATTGTTTTGTCTGTGTACATGTTTGTCACTCCACTTGTTCTGACAGCTATGACTCTGGAGCGCTATGTGGCCATTTGCATGCCCCTGCGGCATGCAGAGCTGTGCTCCACACGCAGCACCTTGCATCTCATCATCATCATTCACAGCCTCAGTTCTGTTCCCAGCACTGTTATTCTCTCTATTTTTTTTGTATCTGCTCCTCATTCATTTTACACCCAGAACATAATATGCTCAGTGGAGATGTTCATCTTGTATAGCTGGCAGGGTCATCTCAGATCAGCTTTTGGCCAGTTTTACTTCTTGATTATGTGCGTTACAATTGTTTCCTCCTATGCTAAAATAATGAAAGTGGCCAAAGCAGCTTCGGGAAAGAATAAAAAATCAACAAGGAAAGCACTCAAAACTGTAATCCTTCATGCTTTCCAGCTGATGCTCAGTCTTTTCCAGCTGTGGTGTCCTTTCATAGAATTTGCAGTTCTTCAGATCGATCTAATGTTATTCAGTAATGTACGGTACTTTAATTACATAACTTTCATTCTTGCTCCAAGATGTCTGAGTCCTCTCATCTACGGCCTCCGAGATGAAATGTTTTTTTGTGCACTGAAGTACTACGCTCTCTGTGGCTTATACAAGAAACAATCATCAAGTTAAAGGAAATGTATTTTATTATAAGTTTTAATTTCAGATAACACAAGGTTTTCATTTTTAAACAGAAAATGTTTACAGTTAACTTGGTGGACGTGTTTTAAAATGTTTTTTTGAGCGCATGTGTGTGTGATGATCTTGTTGTGATTAAAATAATCTGCATCTTGTACATACTTTTCTTTAAAAAAGAAATTAAACCATACAAAAATATCATTTGTAGAGCAATGATTTTTTTTCTTATCTTTTTTTGTTATTATTATTATTATTATTATTATTATTATTATTATTATTATTATTGCTGTTGTTGTTGTTGTTTTTATTAATTAAAATAAACACAGCCCTGCAATGGAGTGGCGACTTGTCCAGGGTGTACCCTGCCTCTCTCCCAATGATTCCTGGGTTAGGCTCTAGATTTCCTGCCACCCTAATTGGAACAAGCAGTTAAGAAAATGACTGACTGACTGACTGACTGAATTACACACTTTGTATCTGTGTACAGCACAGCTTATAAGTTATTTGCTTATTTAATCTCTTCAACAGAGCGTTTCACTGGCTTAAGTTTAGAACATCTCATGATATTTTCTGCCTGATCAAATCAACCACTTGCAATGCTGGAAGGAGCATTTGCACAACAGTATTTTTTATGCCTTTGGTGATGAAGATAGCTTGTTTAAATTGCAAAAGTGAAATATTGCATTATGTACATTCATGTTTAGAACTGCATATATGCTCATGCACCTAAGAATGAAATCTGCATATCTTTTATCTTATCTAGAATGTTGCTTAAATAAGATTACTTTGATATGGTGTGTTTTGAGCAGTATTTATTAAAATGTTGTGTTTTTCTTCCTAATTTTGTCCAAAAATGTCTCATCACTTTAATTTGCCGCGTGAGGAATGAAACATTTTTTCCAAACCTTTCTTGCTTTTACTTATTTAGAGACTGGATTATTCCACATATGAACATTACTATTTTCAATTGAAATTCATATTCTGTCTTTGTACTTTATATTCATCAGAATATTAATGTTAAAGTATTTTATGTGGAAATGAAAATTACAAAAATTTTAGTCAAAGAGTTTAAAAGCTTGACGTGTTCTTTGTTTGATAGAAGAAAAAAAAGCTGGGATAGACAGTGTTTGGACTGTGTTTCTCAGCTTTTCATCTCAGGCGCAACATTCACAAGTTCTCATTGCTTCTTTACAATGTTTAGAATATATTCAAACATAAATACATTTAATAGACTGAAAATCTACACAATAGCAATTAAAAAGGATCAGCAGACATGGAGAGTCTGTCTCCCAGCTGGATGTGGTTTACTTGTAATTGAGTATTTTCTTGCTTTTGGAAAAATCTTTCAGTTCAAATTAAATGAGCTTTGAGGGAGGGAAAAAAATCCTTTGAAGTTTTTATTCACTTATTTAGTTAGAAATTTTGATAAAGACAGAATAACCTTTTACAAACATAGATTAAAAAAAAAAAACTTTTCAAACTTGAACAGGAACTGAAACATACATACATCTTTAATGGTAAGAATTAACCTTTGGTTTTGATCATTGACATTTGAAAACCAAAACTCCACAATCCACCTTGAAGAAGTGTTTCATTATTATATACATCTTTAACTACTGTTGTGCTGCAACATTAATATAGACTGGATTTCTGGTAAATTAAAGCCCCTCTGGCTGTGTTGACTCAGTTTTTAGCTTAATATTTAAGAAAATAATTCTCCTCTAGTTCATCTCAGATCATAATTATAGATGCAAAATTTACTGATTTTATTATCATTTTTTGCATTGATATTTATTGTATGTTACACATTTTTTGGAGCTTTTTTTTATTTTTGGTTTTTAGACTTAAAAATTGGTGAATTTCCTCCTTTTTTCATGTTCTTATCAAAGGCCAGACTGTCATTCTGTCTTTATTCCCTTTATTAGAAATTTATCAGCCATTAAAATTTAAACTAAGATAGACATGGCCAGCATTTGTTTTCTCTCTTCTCTCTCTCTCTCTCTCTCTCTCTCTCTCTCACTCTCTCTCTCTCTCTCTCTCTCTCTCTCTCTCTCTCCATCTTCATAATCATCAGAAGACCAAAATATAAGTGAGACAATATGAAAAGGTAACAAACATAAACACATTAAATACATAATCACAAACACACAGGTTTGTTCTGCTTTTTTATTTAATTTTTTTCTGTTATGTTCACAGTTTAAAATAACAATAAAGAAAACAGCTGTATAAAAGGAAATAGCTTTGTTACAGCAACTTTTTGTCATCAGCCCACGATGGGGAAAAAAAACCTCTGACACACAACATTTCCTGTGGATTCCACTGCTAAATTTGCTGCCATTAACTAATCAAATAAATAGTTTTAAATAAAGATGAAATTGTAAGTAATCATAAAGTGCTTTCTGGTTCATTTTCATATCAAACTGATATTTTGTTTCAGTAAATACAAATATATACACTATGTACATGTTAAAGGCTACAGGCAGAAGCCAAAATGGTAAAACAGGCACTGTGCATGGATCAGTTTTCAACAGAAAACTGTTGAACTTTGACATGTTTTTCTGTAACACTTTATTTGTCTTAGTCTTCTCTCAGATAAGCTTCATGCACTTCATGCTCCTCACTGTCCTCTAGGAAAGCAGCATATTCTGCCATCCTCTGGATCTCATCTACTTTAGTCTCGGCCAACTTCTTTTCAGCCTCTTCTGACCTTCTCTGTGCCTCCTCAACCTGCGACTGGGCCACCTGAATGTTTGTTGTGACGGAGATGGACGCCTGCTGGGCTCCTGCGAACACACACATGAAAAAAACACAGACTTTATAAAAGTAATTCCTCCACTTTTATAACACAGCATTCAGTGTTTAATAAAGCCAATGCAAATGAATGCGGTTGAGATTTTACTCACCTGAACTGTATGCTGCCTCAGCTGCCACTTTACACAGGTTGACAGCACTGATCCAAGTTGATTCATAACGTTTGCATTCATTCAGTCTCTCTGCAGCCTGTTAGATACGAAAAAAAAAAAAAAAAAGTCATTCTTTGTTTTTGAAGATAAAATGCTTCATTAGAACAATTCTTAAAATATGTTAATGGCTTGTTTCCAAAAACTTTTTCAATGGCCATTTACCTCTGAACGCCAGTCACTGATAGCTTGCTTCAGCGTCTGCTCTTCTGCAGAGCTAACTTTTCCCAGGGCGGCCAAATATTGTCTTTGGAAAGCAATGCGAGAGTGCACAGCCTAGAAGGAAGAAGGAAGGAAGACAAAAAAGTCATAAAAGTGCTGAAAAACAATTAATTTGAACAAATTTCAAAATGGAATTTTTTGTCACTTCAGCCAAAAAAAAACTCTGCAATAGGAACTGATAGGAAATATGTGAAGTTTGTTTCACATGAAAGGAAAACCAACCTTTGAATAGTCTGTCAGGGCGTTAGTGAGGGCCAAGGTAGCCTGGGAGAGGAATGTACTTGAACTGTCTGTCACCACAGAGGCTGCTCTCCTGATCAGTGAGAAGTGGGAGAGATTTTCCACTTGCTGAAATCAGAGAAGAAGAAAAAAGAAAACCTTTTTAGATGCTCATTCTTTTAAACTCCGCATTAAAAAAAAAATATTATTGAAGAAATTAAATGTGACAGTTGAAAGGACCCAGAGACTCACCCAAAGCCCTTGACCAACACTCAAAGATGCTAAGCTGGTGTATGAAGGTCTAGCCAAATCCCCGAGCTTCTGGACTCCAGGTCTCCTGCCATCAGAGCCACTGCAGAAAAAAAACAACAAAACGTAAGCAGGGCTGAAAAGTACAAATAATGAATGGATTTTTAAAACAATTATATTACAGGTTTCTCTTTGCTTTGCACTGAATCCTAACCTTGTGCTAAAATGACTGACTAAATGACTGCTAAATTACAGTCATGGGCTACAACTGGACAAATATTCTGGTAAATTCAACCTCCAAAAGCATAAAAAGTTTTACTCCACGTATGTATCATTGTTTTTCAGTCATAACTTACCAAATAAAGCGAACAGAGAGTGCTCCTCTCATGTGCAGCACAGAAACGTCCATCTGATTTTGCAGAAGTCCTCCAGCAGCACGTCTAGCGCACACTGAACACTGGCGAACAGCTTGCATTTTGCAGATTGAAAAGCTTTGCTGCGCTTACAGATAATTTTTTATTTTTTTTCTTTTCTGACTGCAGCTTTTTGTTTTTCCTGAAGTATCAAGCTGTTAGCTGTTAACTTACTGTGTCTTTCTAAAATGAGAGAAATGGTCTTGTTCGCAGCCAGAAAGCTTGAAGTCTGCTCAGTGAGTATCCACTGTCACGTCCTGTGGGTTTTTGTAAGGCCCCAGCTCCTTTCCATTGCGTAAAACATATTGATCTGTTGACGATGCCTGTAAAATGTGCGCATTTGGCTTTACCTGCATAGCTCCACTGATATGTGCAGGTTAGGGAACCTGAATGTGGTAGTTTGACCCACACATGCTGAAACATATCTCTTGCTCTGTGAGTGTGTGCACGCGCAAAGCAAACAAGGTCAGACAGAGTTAGTTGTAGGAACGTCAAGCAGATAAGAAGATGCTTCAAACAGTTGCAGAAAAAGGGGGTTAATATAAAAATCCCTTTTCTTAGAAAGACAATTAACCTTCAGCTGCTGCAACAATCTGGAAGAAGGTGATCATGTGGAGCATCATCATCATACACTAAACAGCTTATACACACTTTTCGGTTTGAATGCAACAAGCTGAAAACATTAAGAATTGATAGTGAATCATACATCCTCTGACAAGTCTAAATAGTTAAATATTAATGTTTGTTTTATTTACGGATAACTGGAGAGAAGGTCTGCGATGGACTGGCGAGCTGTCCAGGGTGTACCCTGCCTTTCTCCCAAAGACTGCTGGGATAGACTCCAGCTTCACCCTTAATTGGACTAAGCGGTTTGAATAATGAATAAATGAATGAATGAATGAATGAATGAATGGAGAGAAGGTATGAGGCATTTATCAAATGCACTTTTTATAGCTCATATTTTATATTGACTTCTGAAGGACACACTGGATTAGCCCAGCGTGTTCAGTGTAGTAGATCTTTGAACATGCAAAGACATTTTTGAGAGGAAAGGGTGTGTGTGTGTGTGTGTGTGTGTGTGTTTGTGTGTGTGTACTTATTGTGGCTATGGCTGAGTTGACATGAGCAAGAAGCTGCCAGAAAAGTGTTTATGTGTGCCCATCTAACATTTTTAGAGTTAATTTGTTTGATCATATAATTACAAAGCGGTCAATTGTCACAATCATCAAGTATATTTAAAATAAATTTTGGTTGAAAACTGTTTTTTTTGTTTTTTTTTACAATACTGTCATTTTACTTTAACAGACATTATGCAACTTCTGCAATTCTTGTATGAAAACTGTCATATTTAAAACTTGATTTGATAGATGGTTGCAGAAAACATATAATTTTTAACAAAATGATTTTATTAACTAAGTTTGCTGTCTCACTGACCACTCATTTTTAACAAATTGTTCAAATAAATTCATATTTTTTGAGGTTTTAGTTTTCATAAGTAATGAATGATATTAGGAAACCGATTTTAGGAAACCACATCTGTGGTTTAAGCACAATAAGATAAGGTCTTAGACTATTAAAGACTGTGTGGTGTCCTTATAAAACTCATCTTAGTTGTTTTGATCTATCATTTTGCTAAAAAATTGCTTAGATTTATTTGTCCTTGCCGTGGCATTTGTCCCATTCAAATCTCTTCTTGTTTGGTCATGTATTTAGTCTGAGTTTACTTGCAAAGGTTGAATTAGCCGGGTTCACATGCAAAAGTGTTGTTTAGGAAAGATTGTGGTCCAATCCCCTGCTGTGCCGACTGTTGACGCAGAACCTGCGTAAAGAGCTGACGAAATTCTCCGAGCAGCTCTCATAGGAGGGGACATGTTTGCCAGTCAGATGAAAACTGCAGATTACAAAGTTGAGCTCAGGAGCTTTGTGTTAATAATCAGCAGGTCTGTGTAGAACTTGTTAGTACCTGCTTTTGAACTGTGACAGAGATCAGACAATACTTCACCACAGAGTGGACTGTTTCATCCGTATAAAAAGACAATACCAGTGACCATGCATTGTTATCCCTGACCTCAGTCAGTGCTGTTGTGTAAGAGCATGACACTGGAACGGTGTCAGAAAAGATAATGTAGAACGTCAAACATACCAGCTGCTAGGTACATCAATGTTTCTCATGGTGTTTACCAGCTGCACTGCTCTCCACAAACATCCAAGCATCCATGCAGGTACAAACCTGAATCCTCCAGTTGTGGCATTTACAGAAGCTGACATGATGTGTGGGATGGAATTGGGCTGAATGCTGTTTTGCCCATCCCCCCTCTGTTGTGTTAGCTATTTTCCTTTCTACAAAACTTAAGCCACTGACTTGCCAAAGTTCACGCAAACTTCCACAAGAAGTTGTACCATTATGATTACATACATGTTTAACCAAACACACCTCATGCGCAACATGCTTTGACCCTGATGTGAACCAGTATCCTGCTATGTTTCTGACAGTAGTTTGTGTTTTCTGCATGTTTCTGAACGCTGAGGTGACCTTGATATCATCTATATGCAATATATTTTGTAATATTAGTTTGTTAAAAGTAGTTTTAAACATTTTCAACATGTTAGATACGGACAGTTGATGAAATGTGTGACTGGACTGCAATTTAAACATCAATCTGAGAAAAAAAACTGGACAGACATCAGAAAATCTGGATGCCAGGGGAATTTGTGGTGATCTCAAATACAGTTTTGAGAACATACATGTTATAAGTTATGTTTAATATACTTTACAGTCTTTATTTTTATATTATCTTATTTCTTATTCGATGCTCATTCCTTTAATTATTATTTCCATCAATGTTTTATTGTTTAATGATGTACTTATTACTTCTTTGAACAAATTAGTTTTGCTGTGAAAATGACTGGATGTGTTTTTCTTTTTAATCTGGCTGTTATATAAACATGGATATGTGAAGGCTTATCTTTATTTTGTCTTCTTATGTAAAGGCCTTTGTGTTGCTCTTTTGTCTGAAAAGTGATATATAAACAACATTTTTATTGATTGATTGATTGATTGATTGATTGATTCATTCATTCATTCATTCATTGATGCAGTAATGTGGGTGTGTGGGTGTGTGTGTGTGTATTTGTATAAATAGGGGGAGGCACATTTTTATACATTGAGGACAAGAAATAGAGCAAGACTATAGTTCATTAGACTGAAATTCCCCGATAGTGTGCGGCCCTTTTCCCTGATGAATTTCTTTTAAAACACGACCATAACTGCCCAAAAATTATAAATAAAAGAAAAGGGAATATGACAAGGATGTGACATGAGACATAAATCCAACTCCGTTCATCTCTTGGAAATGTCCATTTTCATTTGGCAGTATCACTAGATTGCTGTTCTGAACCACATCCCACTAAATCTAACAACCCGCTGAGTTACAAGTGTCTCATCTGTAAACTGTATTTTGGAAATATGATTTTAACTTTCATTCTTCAATATTTAGAGAAGTTTGCACAATGTGAAATGAAAAACAAAACTCAGTGGAAATTAATTTGCAGTTATGAACTTGTAAATGTAGCCTAAATAAAAGATAGCCCTCAATGGTGAATGACAGTAGAAATTAATTTAAAATAAAAAAATAAAAGAAGATTAAATTAAATTAAATAAAATTAGATAAAATGAAATTAAAAGTCAGACAAACTCTTTCAAACCTGAATCCCTCACATAGATTTCTACAAGCTCATGAAATGTGAATCAGAATCTAATCTGGTTCACATTCCAGATCAGAAATGTCAGTGGTTGTTAATGTTCATTAGATGAGACAAAGCCAGAACAAATAACCCAGGAGTGCTGAAAATGTCCACTCAGCACTATGGGTTCAGTGCCAAAATCAATATGACAGCTCCCACGTCAGTCAGAAATAAGTCAACAGCTCAAATACACCTTTAAAGGGAAATGTGGATGTCTCCTCACTGCAGAAGCCATTTTATATCCCTGAAATCACAAATACTTCACTGAGCCTTGTTGATTAAGATTAGGAGAGAACTAGGTACCATTTCTAAAAATATGGGATGAAATATTGTAAACTGTTGTTTTGCACTGATTGGGGGCCTTTTCAATTTAAAAGACATATTAATTATTTGTTTTGTATTTTTTTCTTTACTTACATCCTCACGCTTTGATAAGGTAAGGGGATGAAAATGGTGCATTCCTGTGTTAGAATAAGCAGAGAGAAGCAATGGGTGGAAGATCTTAGTTTTCAATAAAAGCAATAAATTGTCTGAAAGCCTGTTAAGCATGTGTCTTTTTTAAAACATTGTACATACAGAAAATAGGGAAAAAATATTATTTATTTATTTATTTACCTGTGTTAACCTGACAATTAAGCCTTTAACAACAAAGTTTGCACATTATTCACTTTTTTTTCTGCTTTGCTTTTTTTCTTTGAACTCTGTGTTAGACTTTCCTACCCCCTGAAATCTGCAACTAATGAGAAACACACCCCTTAATGACGATAGCAATCCATCTCTGGAGGAATCACATCTGCATAAACATGCTGGAAATTGGCCAAATACAGCTGATAAGAAGAAGGGTTTCCTTCACGCGATGCATCCCGCAGACATGCTTCATAATGACAAGACAGAAACCTGACTTCCTTTTTGGTGAGCAAAGTTTTTGGAAAGTGAAAATGTGAATTGAGCTTGTTTAAACGGATGACTACATTTATTTTTTCCCAGCTCTTGATCAATGTGTCGAGCATTTTTAGATTGCAAGCTGACGTTTTATTTGAGATGATGTTTCTTGTCTGTTTTTTAAATGGAGACGTAAGTTGTTTTTCATGAACAGATGCCTTCCAGTCCACAGCTGCAATATGCTAAATCTGACTGAACTTTCCATCAATGCAACTTCTCAGACAAGCCCCTCTGTAATCATAAAGGTGTGTGTGGTTATCCCCTTCTTCTGCTTCTTCCTCTGCTGCATTTTTGTCATGCTGCACATCTTTGCCTCTCACAGCCAGTTCATGGACAGCTCACGTTACATCCTGTTTGCACACATGCTGATTAACGACACCTTTCAGCTCCTCTCCTCCGTGCTGCTCTTCCTCTTTGTAATGGGTCAAGTTAATTTTGCTATTGTGTACTGTGTGCCGATGCTCCTCATATCCACGGCCACCTTCCAGAACACGCCTTTAATCTTGGCTGCCATGTCACTGGAGCGTTACATTGCCATCTTCTATCCCCTGCAGCGCCCGACTGCCTGGTGTTCAGACCGTATCTGGATCATTGTTCTGTCTCTGTGGTCCATCAGCTTCATCTTCCCCATAATTGAGTTTTCACTAAGTAAACAAAGTCCCACAGTGAACGTCTTCTCTACCCCTGTGGTTTGCAAAACGACTGCTCTCAACTCGTCTCCAATGCAGGTACTGTTCAGAGCTGCTGTAAATATACTCTTCTTTGCAGTAGTTGCTGTTATCATCCTCTTCACCTATGTGAGAATCCTGCTGGAAACCAGGAAGCTGCGGCAGGACAGGGTGTCGGTGAGCAAAGCCATGCACACAGTGCTGCTGCATGGCTTCCAGCTGCTTCTGTGCATGCTGGCCTTCACTCACCCCATCACTGAAATTCTCATCAGAATGACCGCAAACTGGCTGGCAGAGGACATCACTTTTCTAAATTACTTCTGCTTCATCCTGATTCCACGTTTCCTCAGCCCACTCATCTACGGCTTCAGAGATCAGAGCCTCAGGGCCCACATCAGTAAAACATTCCTGTCCTCCTCAAAGAAAGTCCGGTCTCAGGCTGGACGCTGACTTAGTTTTCACTCAGACATAAACAGAAGATGACAAAAGATGCTTTTGTAAAGTATAAACAGGAACAAATCTGGAGGAAAACCTTTATATGAAGAAAAAAAGTCATCAAAGAAAGACTAAGGGAAAAAGCTATGAAAAAGGCACAAAACTTCATAATCTTCATCTTTTTCTTGTTAAAAGTAATATAAATCTGGTTGTCATGTTGGATCATTGCTTGATTTGAAATTCCTAGATGCCATTTAATCACATCATTCCTCTTGTTTATTTGGACTATTAACACCCAACACATTTACAGTAAATATAAATGACAGGGACCTTAAATTACGTAAAATGTTAAATTGGAGGGAGCATGAAGATATAAGAACAGATTTAAACTGATTTCAGTAGGAGATGATTATCTTGGTGTTACAGTCCCTATAAAAAACAGAAATGGCTTATATTTACAATATTTTTGGAACATTTTTTTTCACTCAGAACAAGAATTGTGGATTTCCTTTACATCCCTTACAATAAAACCACAGAGAAATCTGTAGAAAGAAACCAAAAACCAATCAGAATACTGAGCAATCTAAAAATATTAGGTAATAGTGTGGTGAAAGAGGGTATGAAAGAGTTTAAAGTTAAATATTGCTGGGTTGGCATTTCAGTCAGCTCTTCCAGGGTCATAAAATAGTTTTACATAATCAGTAACAGCTTATTCCCTCATTTAAGAAAACAGATTTTAGATATAATTTTATTAGTTTTGTTTCCTCACTGGATTAAATGTTCTTAATGGAGTGACTTATACCACAAAAGGGTTTCTTTTTTTATTTTACTTCTTTTAATCTTTAAGAATGTCATAAAACACTAATTAACATTGATCATTTCATTATCTTTAAGTTACTTTCACACTTATTATAAAACCGGTGCTAAACTGAATCGTGATCTGCAAACAACCTTGCGTATAACTTATTGTAACATGCAGAAGAGCTATTGGAATATAAACATACCTCTTCCTGTCTTCTATAATAACATATATGATACATGTTACAGAGAATGACAACACTGCATTTTTAAAGACTGAATCCAATCTCTGAATAAAAGATTATATAAAACTGTTCACTTTTGTTGGCTGGACCAGAATTTATTCAGACAAGATCAAGAGTTTTATAGGTCTGAGTCAGTTAAACACAACCCAGACAGATGCTGCAGGTATGTGCCAGCAGAACTGACAAATATTTTTCTGTTGTTTGACTGAATTAGGGGTAAGTGGAGGTTGGCAGCAGTACTGGGTGTTATCCTCTCCTTGTGCCAGTAAACATGACATTCTGGTGCAGGCTTGATGATTAACTTTGTGAATGCTTGGTGATCCAATTATTTGAAAGGCTAAATTCTTTTATAACAGTCTTCCTTTGCTTTATAAGTTTGATACATATCAATAGAGTTTATCCTAGATTTAAGAAAAAAGTTGCTTTAATGTATACTTGTAGAGTTTTCATGTCTAATTCATATGGATTTCCTTATGGGTCAAAATAATGTAATGGTAAAATATTTCATTTCTGTTGTCATGCAGATAGATTTTTTTGTAAAGTACTTTAAATAAACTATAAACATTTATTAATTAAAATCCTACTTACAACTGCATGTCATAAAATGTCTATTTTTTAAGATTTCTCGACAGATTTTATGCATTATTTTTTTCAGCACCATTCTGATACTTTTACATCATGAAGGTACACAACTTTGACTTATTTCATACATCTACGGGGGCTGGCTTGAAGACGTATTCATGCCCCTTGAACCTTTCTACATTTTGACACAATCACACACCACAAAAATAAATAGATTTCATTGGAATTTTATGTGAAAGATCAACAAAAATTGTCACACAATTGTGAAGTACAATGAAAACTACACATGATTTCATTTTAATTTTTTCACAAAATAAAAAACTGAGCAGTGTGCAAAAGTAATCAACCCCTCTGAGTCTGAGTTTGTTTGTAGCATGTAATGTGTCAAAATGTGAAAAAGTTCAAGGAGTATGAATACTTTTGCAAGCCACTGTACAACCTAATTCCTTTTAAACCTAAGGAGGTGCAGGCAGCTTACAAAAGGCAAATGATTTTTTGTTAAATTTTTCATGCCCTGAGACAAACTGGAAATTGGCTTAAATCCAATAAAGTCCAGTTCAACAAATAAATTTAAAAGTAAGCTCTTGTGCTGATGTTACAAAAAATACTTTAAAAATATAATAAATTTGCCCCCCTTTTAAACTCATGACTTATTCAATGGGCTTTTCTTTTTTTTATAGATCGTTGGTCAGTGGTTATCTGCGGAGTTTCAAGTTATTTATTTATTTAGACATCCAAAAACATTTTTATACATTTGAACAAATTAAATAACCAACAGTGACCGACTATAATGACCACTTGACCACAGACTTTCAGGGCTGCATTTTGAGTGTTGTGCTAATCGTAACCAGCAGATGTCGCTATAAGCCCAAACTTCATTACGAGCGCACACACGTGTGTGTTTAAAAAACAAACTATCCACGAAGACTTTCAATAACACGATTAAATACATTCATTTGGCATTTAAATTTAAAGATCTCATAATAAATAAGGCCAAGTAAAGCCCATTTTTGAAAAAAGTCTATTAAAAAAAAAAAAAAAAACTGAATGAGACCTTCGTTTAATCAGAACTAGCTTCCACAAAACTACCAATTTCCGATCAGTACAGAGTAAAATAAAAAACTAAAAGTCCTGAATTAGCTCAGGCTGTAGGCCAGTCCCATAAAGTCAGGGTGAAAGCAGATCTGAGATCAGATGAGGGAACCGTGCAGGTCAGCTGCTCAGAGGACTGAAGAGACATTCAGACAGCAGAAGAAGCTGCTGATCTGAAGTCAACTCTCCGAGATGAGTTGTCCTGCGCGTGCCTTTTTTCTTTGGGGTATTGTTTTTGTTGTTGTTCATAAGTCAGTAGGAGAAATGTACACGTCCCTGCTGAATGTAAAGCAGGCGATCAGTGTTGAACAAAAACTGATCGATAACCTGAGAGTTTACATTGAGCACGAGTTGGAGAGACTGGAGGACGTCAAGCGGTGAGTGATGGTCACGATGGAGATCGACTTACTCCAAATCTTGTGTAGTCTTCATGTGCATATTTCATTTGCAAGAAAGAATAATAAAGTCCCAGAGTTGCGCGCGGGGAGGCTGAGTGTTTGTTAGTGTAAAATGGATCAATTATTTCAGTTATTTGTAAGACTCAATGATGATTTTGTCGTTCAACTCCACTGACTGTGAAGTCACAAAAGAAGTGGACATAATCATGCACTTGTGTAGTGTTGGGGTCATACCTTTGTATGCCTTAATATACCTTTGTTTCTCTTTATATACAGTCTATGGGTCATACTGAAGAGTTCAAAGAATAAACCTTATTTAATTGAAATCAAAGTTGTACACTTTTAAATTATGTTTAGTGTTACCCTGTATATTAAAATAACTCATTGTGCTTATATATATATACATATATTTATTTATTTATTTATTTTTAATCTAATTTCCCAATCATAATCTCACACAGCTTTTATGCCAAAGTGTGTGACCTGCACAAAGAACTTTACAGAGGTCCCACCACTGCAATGTCAAACCCCCTGGTGGCCTTCACCCTCATCAAGCGCCTGCAGTCAGAGTGGCTGAATGTCGTCTACAGCAATGAAGCCCAAGAAAATGCACAAGGTTGGTTGTCCATCTTCTTCCCTCACAAACACATCTGGTTGTAATATGTTTAAAACGCTCCTCCTCTCAGCTGTCACTTCCAAACCCACCGGTTCACCTTTTGACTCTGCTGTCCAGCCCTCAGGTCCAGTTACGAGGAGGAAGAGGCTCATCTGCCCAAAGTGGAGGATCTCCAGGGGGCTGCACAGGGACTGATGAGGCTGCAGGATGTTTATGCCCTCCAAGTTTCCAGTCTTGTGAGGGGCCGTTTCCAAAGATTCGCTAATGGCGAGACGATTGATGTCTACATGCCTGCGGTGTCTGTCTCTCTGACCGGCGATGACTGCTTTCTGGTTGGGAAGGTGATGCACTAATTGTTTTTCACATAGGACCCACAGTACAGGAAAACCACCAGCCACTCGGATATTATTCAAATATATAATCAAGTGGTTTCCACTAGTTTTATTTTGAAATATATAGCTAATATAGGCTACAGCTTGAGCTGCAGCTAGTAGAATAGAGAACATTTAAATTCAATTCAATTCAATTCAATTCGACTTTATTTATATAGTGTCAAATCAAGGCAATGCCATCTCAAGACGCTTTACAGACAGGAAAAAAAAACAAATTACATAATGAAAGCCATTTCATAAAAGCCTATATAAGGAAACCAACAGATTGAGTTGGTTGTAATATATGTTATATATTTGACTAGAGAGAGAAAATGAATGCCAATATATCATGTAAGTACACATCATGCTGCCTTAAAAAACTGAAAAGGAAATTATGAATGCATCTCCAATAACCTTAAACCTATTAAACTTTCCCAAAAGACCATCTGTAGGGTAGCTGAAAGTTTTAACACAGATAGACTTTTAAGAAAGTCAAGGAACCTTGCAGCATTTTAACTTTTTTGCAGGAAAAAATTGATTAAACTGTCTGAAAGAAGAGGTGAAAGACATTTAGCTAATCCAAAACATTTTCACATGCTGTGGTAAACATCATGGGTTTAGCTCATCAGTACTGACTATGCAGGCTGTCACATTTTACATGCTACTGTCATATCAACTGAGGTAAACATGTGAAGTTGTATAAAAGAGGAGCAGCAAAGTAACTGTTTGAGTAAATAAAGTTAGCCTGCAATGGATTTTTCACAGATTTTCAACAGGGGAGAGTTTGTTTAACACATTTAACATTAACACTATCCTTCAGGGTCAGTTTCCTGAGAAGAATGAGCTGAAACGGAGAATGCAAAGACAGTCAATGAATAGATATTTGGAACTAGTGTCGGTGTAAGTTTCCCTCCCTGATTCATTTTCCATTCGAAAAGTCTGTGGTGGTTTTATCCCAGATCTGTCAGTCACTGTGTGGTGGGAGCTCAGCCAGTCAGCCTGGAAAAAGTGGGATTCTTCCAATTGCATGTCTGCTAATCCTTTCATGTGAGGATGAATATGCTATTCGACAAGTAGGGATGAAAAAAAGATTTCTCCACAATACTCTACTGTTTTTCTGCAGTGTTGATGTGTAAGGGCAGGGCATTGTGCGGCATAGACACGCTCTTGGATGGAAAATACATTATCTCATGCAGTAGGAGTGAGGAATAAGGAGTAAAGAGCAGAGAGACCAAGATTACCAGAGATGTGCTGTGAACAGACATGCTCAGTTTTAGTTTGTTCGCAGTTAAGGGGATTTTATGAGGTCTCTTCAAAAACAGCTGGTTTGATGATAGATGTTTGAGGCTTGTCAGTTTCACTGAGGAAAAAATTAGATGTTGTTTGAGTTGAGAAACAGCTGACACTTCTTCAAGACTGGGTATTAACATTTTTTAAAAGTCTGTGGTTTCTTCAGACTTTAATCAGTTATTCTCCCAGCAGAGTTACAGCTCCCAAACTCAGGGATATAAAGTGTTATCCGCGGTTTAGTAGATAAATTTGCATGTTGGGATAATTTGTGAGGTTAAGTGACTTACTTGGTCCACAAAGTTTTTATTTGTGGGATGTCTGCAGGAACCTGGAACAACAGGAGCCACATCTCACCTGGTTTCTATGTTGATGCTGTCTTGATTTGACCAAACTTAATAAATCAGATCCTCTGCAAACTGATTTCCAACCAGTTAAAGTAGTTAATAGATTGCAGCATTTGTTTGTAACTTCTTAAGTATCCAGACCTAATGCTTATGCTTGTATCTTCATTCACAAAAAAGTGATGATGATGACTGATGAGTGAGACAAGCTTCAGCTAAATAAGATGCTTAAAATTCCATCTATAGTGCATAAAAAGGACCAAATCAAAGCATCAGATTCTTACTAATAGACTAAGAACTTTCTTTTACATTATAATGAGATTGTTAAACAGATTTTCATAAGTTTAGGATTGGGTTTTTTTTTTGGTCTCAAATCAAAACTCTATGATGCAGTGAACTGGGTCATTTAGACAGCAAAAAAGCCCCCACATGCATCTTGTAATATCCAACCATACCATAAGCATGCAAAGACTGCAGTCATCAAGGTAGAATTAGCTGGTTATGTGCTGTTCACTTAAATTACTGAATAATAATGAAATAAAGAAGAACTAAATCAATTTTGTGAAGAGTAAAAATGGAACAAACACTGAGACACTTGTGCCATTTAACTGATGAAATCATTACAAACCTAATTTCAACTAAAAAAAAAAAAAAAAAAATCAAAACACAAACAGCTGCACAGGAACACATATCAGTAACAATTTCCTGTTCTAAAGGAGCTAATTTATTGTTTAAATGAATTTAATAGACCTTCATTTGTTAAAGTCTCATATTATCATTATGGCTATCCACTATGTTCCACTCCTCATTTTGGCTTGTTTCAGTATTCCTCTGACCAGCCAGCTGTACCAACACTTTTTTCCCATTTACTTAAAAAAAGAAAAAGCCACACTCCGATGTAAATGATGCCAGCTGAAAGGCACGATGGAAGAAACTAGTTGGACTCTGGCTCAGAGCTGGCCTGAATGCTGTAATTGTTACTTTAACTCAGCTTATCCCTATGAGTCAGTGCCTAAGGGTTGTAAAAAATTTGCAGGCCAGTGACCTTTAAATAGCCAAAAAAAACTGTAAAAACTAGTAAAAGGGTGCAAGTAACTGGTTTCATTGCAGGTGGCGTATGAGCAGGAAGACTTTTATCACTCGGTGCAGTGGTTGGAAGAGTCGGTGCGTCTCTTCAGGGGAGCAGGAGGACAGTGGAGCACTGAGAATGAAGGAACTTTAGAAGATGCTCTGGATCACTTGGCCTTCTCCCACTTTAAAGTAGGAATACAATCATTTTAAGACATGCATGTTTGTGAGATGTTTGTGAGATGTTCACTCGATTGTGACGCCCTGAATTTCTCTCATTGATTCAGACAGGAAACGTCTCCCACGCTTTGAGTGTGTCTCATGAGTTGCTGCATCATGGTAAATCTTTCTCTCGCATGAACCCTTATTGTTGCTTCTGTTTTTGCTTCAGTGAATAAAATAACTTATCACTGAGACTATTTGCGTTGTACATGCATGTCTTTTCAGATCCCACAAATGGACGAGTTTTGCAGAATGTTGAGAAGTATGAGAAGCTGCTAGTTGCTGCAGGTCCACCCAGGGGTGATAGGCTTAGGAGACCCACATCCTCTTACCTAAAGACCAGGGAAACTTATGAAAGACTCTGCCAGACCCAAGGCTCTCAGGTACTCATTAAAATGTAGGATTCTGGACAAGTGTTGTTCATGCTGCTGGTCTTCCATATAGACAAACATAACTGCACCGTGTGCAGGATGGTCTGGTTTCACTGTTTTTACTCAGACTTGAGGGAACAAAAACAGCTTTCCATAAATTTAGAGGTTATACTACCCATAGAAGAGGTGAATTTCAAAAACAATTAGATTCAGAAAAAAAGAAAGAGGAATCATACTTAAACTATACGTATTACTTAAAATATGTGTCACATTACCAAGTTTGTAATGTAAGCTTTTATCTAGTGAGTCTTAGAGACAGTTTTCATGACACATTTGATTAAAAATTCTCACTTATTTTACAACAAAAATCTCTTTATTCAGCTCATATTTTCAGTGTGTTCCTCTATCTTAGACAAGCTCTTTAAACTCATCTCTGTTGACTAAATGCTAGCTTCTTTTGATTGTCCAACTTTGGAAGCTTGCACTGCTTGAACAAACTTGTAGACATGTCAAATTACTGAGAAATTAAATAAATATTTAAAAATGTAGACAGAAAGTCTGCAGTCTGACCTTTTGTCTTGCAGGTATTACTTTTACTAAAACTGAAATTTGCCTGTTAGCATTTAGCAATGTTAGCAATGATACATATGTAGACAGTGCAAAATGCTAATATGCTAATATGTTTAGTTAGCATAATGTTGTCTTTTTAATATGAAACTGCTTTTGCTCCACTTAGTATTTCCCATATTTAATCGATTTCCTTATTTGGAGTTGTAAAACACTCCTTTTCCCATAAAACAACCATAATTACTCTGAAGAATTATTCTGAATTCATTATTACTTTAAAGTGAATGTGTGGGAAGAACCATGTAGTTATTGCATGCGGATTAAAAATAAAAGACCCTTGTTTGATGTTGTTAATGGACTTCAGATGCCTATTTCTCCCAACAGCCAATGCATTTTGAAAACCCCCGACTATTCTGTGACTACTTCACCAATGACAACCATGCGCTGCTGCTTCAGCCTGTAAGACGAGAGGTGCTGAGTCTGCAGCCATATGTTGTCCTTTACCATGACTTCATCACAGACACAGAGGCCGAGGACATCAAGAATCTTGCCAAGCCTGGAGTAAGTGCTTGTAGTCTTGGCTGAAACAACCCATATGTCCGTAATCTGTCAGATTTCACCCAAATGGTCTTGTTTGTTCAGCTTTTTTTTAACAAGCAGAGGAGCTTGAAGCTGAAAATTATTTTTTGGATTTAGCAGAGAGAAACACAGAGTCTGTTTCAGTTTATCCTAATCAATAAACAGGCAGAAAATCTAATTAAGAGTTTGACATGGCCTTGGCAGGATTTTATTTTTGTTGTTTTCACTTGTCACTGTCCATGTTGTTTGAGATTAAGTTCATGTTGCTTCTCATTTTTGTCAGGCACTTTGCTGATTTTTATAGATAATGATTATTTTAAAATGTTATTAAACTTGTTTTTTTTTTTAATTTCTTGTTGCCCGTTGGAATATGCTCAGATGCTACTGAGAGTAAAATAAAATTATTTTTTAATAATCGCTTATTTCTAACCCTTAAACAAGTGAGCTCGGGGAAATTGCTGGACTAAATCTGACTAAAAAATCTCTGAACTTTATCTAAAGATGCCATTTCATGCTAAATCTGCAGTATGTTGTCCTCAGCAGTCTCAGTCTGCTGACTCAGGTACTGCATTGAATATTTGGTGGGCTAACTGAACTGGTGTTTCTGTAGTTTCTGGGAGGTTTTGGCTTTCCATCCTTTGCTCAGATGAAAACCCCTGTACTTATTTCATCATATTGTCAGTTTGTGGGCTGATTGAAAACAGGCTTGTGGTACTGAACACCATGGTTTCCCTTTGTTTTGCTGGGTCACAGAGCTTTTGACTATAACTGCCAGACTACACGTCTGTTCTCAGTTAGCAGTTTTGCCATTTCATAGCCTTTTTAATCTTTGGTTCACTGATGTGTAACTTACTTTCCTTTAGTTCTATAAGGCGCCATTTCATTATGTTTCATCATGAGTTTTTACTCAAAATCAATTGCATTAAATATTCCATGAAACATTTTCTTAATACAACAGCTTATGTGCCTGTTAAAATCTTAAAATCATGAGCTCATTGGTATGCAGTTAACTCATCAGTGTTTGACTTTACGCCGTGCTGTAATGAATTGTGTGATAAGACAGAGCAATTCCTGGAGCCGCTATCTGTGAGGAGAAATTA
>NC_136627.1:28475079-28477579 GCF_933228915.1 Telmatherina bonti | reverse complement strand
GGATATTAGATTGTGTATCTTATATGAATACGTGTGTGTCGTTAGCAGATATAGGAGTGCCAATTTAATATTATATTAATCATTGAAGTTACAGCTTCTTACCTTGCTGACATTTAATCCTAATAATTTAAAATGAATAATACATTTTTAAACTTTGTGCAAGTCAATTAATAGCATGTATACATAGTCTATAAAGTGGTCAAATCTATTGATAAGTATGTCTCTGTTAAGCAAGTGTCTAGAAAATCGCATGTAAAAACATGAGGTTCACTTTCTAAGCAAAAAACATTTATATGTAAAAAAAAAAAAAAAGGACTTACAGAGTTCGTTCTTGTTGTCTTTTAAATAATTGCAAAGTAATTTTTGCAGACAAACTGAATATTAAAGGCCATATAATCAAAAACTTGCCCCCGATGTTAGTATTTTGTTGCATGATCTTTACTTTGTTGTAATCCAAAATAACTCTTTCAGCCCCCAGTGATGTGCCCCCCTCCACCAGCCTCCCTCCTTTGGTTGAGGGCCAGCTGAGATGCTTCCTGTGTGTGACAATAAGCCGGATTCTGTGGACAGTTCACAAGCCTCCTTCCCTGACATTTATCAGATTGCGCTGGTGGGGAGAGTCATCCAATGGGACTCACTTCTTTCCAAGAGATGGATCACAACTCTCACAAAAAAACATCAAGACCACAGCTCGTTTTGCCATCCGCTGTGGCCCAAAGCAGTTTACATCATATCTCACAGGTCACTAAGAAGAAGTTCGTATATTTGATTGTGTTTGGGTGCAATCTTTAAAAGTCCCATTCCTTGTTTAACAGATATGGGCTCTTTGGTGCTGGAAGTTTTGACAAAACCAGATCATTTACCAATAGCTCGGGCTCATGTTGCTGGCATCTCACGTTTGTCTCTGTCACAACCAATCAGTGGATTTTATACTCTTGTGTCTCCAACATCTGAAAAGCTTGGAGAAGTTCAGGTGAGTAGACATTTGAATTCAGTTTTAAGACTCTGCAATTACATTTTTAATTCCAAAGGTTCTAATTATTCAACTTTTCTGTGTGGTTTTTTTGTTTGTTTTTTGTTGGGGTGTCCAAATAGTTGTTCTACTGTTAACATGCAGGAAATCAAACTCTAGCTGCAGATCCATAACATAAAATATCTGGCAATTTCTTTTTTACTTCATTATTCAGATTTTGGCATCTTTGTTTTTTGTTTAAGCTCCAGTAAATTGCTAATTGGAGTCTTAAAGACATTTAGGTTGTTTAGAATTGTTTGTCTGCACTACTGTGGGACTCAAACATTTGTTACCAAAAAAAAAAAAAAAAAACCCCAAAAATTAAAAAAATAACTTCCATCTCCAAAATAGTTCATGTCACTTTCTGAAGATAGTCGTCATGGTAAACGTAAGCTTTACCCCTACAGGTTTCCCTGAATTTGGAGCCTCTGACAGAAGCCTATGACAGCGTCAGCTCAGGTCCTGCTACAGATGTGAGTGTTGAGGGGCTGCAGGTGCCCACCCTGACTGTTCCCACACAGCAAGGACCCTTTTCAGCTGGAAGTGGAAATGAATCAGCTGGGAGCAGTGGTGGAAACACACCAAGGTTTATAGCAGTCGTAACCTGATATTCTTATTGTGTGTTCTTATTTCTGTTGATATAACTGTATATCCTTCTGTAATATTTTCAGAGGAAAAGACCATTTGTATTTTCAAAACAGCCATAAAGACCATCAGAGGACTTTGGAGAATCAGAGGACAACAAACAAATCCCACAACACTCAAACTGATGTTAATGCGTCTACTCACGAGTCTTGTCAGGGAAAAACTACCAGCGATATCATCTCAGGTTGGCTACAGCATCACTGCACAAATATATGGATGATTGGAAATGCTCAATTAAGCAATTTCTTAGGATACATCTTTTTTCTTTTTTTTTATCATCTCAGTCATTTTAGAGCGAGGAAACAAGCTGAGGAATGCAATGGTGGCTTCAGCTTTGAAATGTGACATAGACTCTGCTCCTGCTCTCAGAGATACTCCTCTGCCTCTCCCAAGAGACAACATACAAGCACCAGCCAAGTCAGTGTTTCCTAAAAATAACTTCTTTTTTTAATTTAACTGAAATGACATAATGAATTGTCTGAATTTCCTCCTGGTGTCTGCAGGTCACATCTTCCTGTTTCTGGTACCTTTCTTCAAGATATCCTTCAGGCTGATTCTGCTCTGAAGCATTCTGATGAAATTGCTTTAGTCTCAGATTGTGACTTGGACTGTCCTGCTGACATAGACAGGAGAGCTGTGGATCTGTTGCTTGGCAAGTATGTGTGCACAATTTCATCCAAATTTCACAAGAGTTATTAAAGACTCTTTTTCACTAAACTTACCTCTTTTTTTCAGCTCAGTTACATCTTCGTTGCCTCTTTTGGACATACAAGGCTTCTCTCCTGAATCCTTTTCTGGCAACAGCAGTTTGTGTGGAGACAGTGAACTCAATGACCCACTGTA
>NC_136627.1:28362579-28470079 GCF_933228915.1 Telmatherina bonti | reverse complement strand
TTCCTTTGAGCCGCAAGTGATGAGCTATAGCCTGCATACTTCAACTGGGAAAAAAAATCAGGGGAAAGTAAATTGATTGCATAATTTTGCACACCTTTAAACTAATGCTTTATTTCAGCAACTTTTCATTAATCACAGTCCCATTTCCTGTCCTTTCACCTCTGTGTTTGTGTGTCAGGCGAAAACAGCACAAGTGGAAACGATGAGAGAGCATGTCTTTATGGTGAGAGTGGAGAAAATCAGCGGATTGACTCCTTTGCAGTCCACAGTATGGGGTGAGGCTGACTGCTACGTCCAGTACAGTTTTCCATGTCAGGAAGGGGACATTGCTGCAAAGGTGGAGCAAAGCCTCATAGAGAGCAGTAAGGCCACTGAACCAAAGAACAAACAGTAATCCAGGAAGCTTGTGCTCTCCTTCAACCACCTGGTAACTTCAATATCTTTGACAGGTGTGAACCTGAAGCCGTTTCGCAGCACCACCACCCTTTGTGTTCCTGACCCTGTGTTCGGTCACACTGAGACTCATGTTCTTCTAGCTCCTGAAGGAGTTCCTGTCCAGAGACTGCTGCTCAGCTCTCTGTCCAGCCAAGGCCTGACAAGTGGAGGAGGTATCCAGTTTGAAGTGTGGTGCAGGTTTGTAGCTGATATTTCCAGTCCACCCAAGTAAAGTTTAAACTTGATGCAACATTTCAGTTAAAATGCTGGTTATAAACTTAACATACATAATTAACTTATTTGACATAGTGGTATTACTCTGACATGAGTCTTAAAATTTACCTTCAGCTGTACTTCTTCAGGTGCAAGGATATGATAGGAATTTTGCGTGTAATTTCATTTTACCACAATAATCTTTATGTATGCAGCTGCACCATGTTGTTTTTTTTTTATTGAATAATATAATGTTTTTCTCTGTAGATATTATTATCCCAATGTCAGAGATCAGCTTGTGGCCCGAGGAATGCTTCCTCTGTCCAAACTTTGTGCCATGGTTACTATGCAGAGACAACATCCCAACGAGGCTCAGATGTTCTCTTTGCCCCTGATTCCCAGAACAGATGATCCTACAGGATTTCACCCTCAGCCTTCTGGTAAACACATAAATGCATGTAAAAGTGATAACAACTGTGATAACCTGAACATTGTGGCTTATGTGTTCTGTTGTTCAGGATTGCTAGATGTTTGCATTCAGTACAAACACAGACCTGTGAGACCACAAGGACAATCTGGAAGAGGTGCTGCTTCTCGGGTTGTGACCCTCGTGGTGCAAGTTCACAGAGCATCAGGGCTGAAGGCAGCAGCAAGGTACATCATTAAACAACTTTTGGACTGATGTACGTGTTAGGATTGACACACAAACAACTGAAATAAGTTGAAATTAATCATATTCAGCTCCATTGATTTTGGTTTGGCTTTCCTCGTTCAGGGTCCTGTCAGAACAAGATGATAGGTTCAGCTACTTTGTCGGAGTGGGGGTGAACCCCTTTGTCACTGTCCAGCTTTCCTTCTTGCCTGAGAATGAAAGTAGATGTACCCGCACAGCAGCCAAAACCTTCTGCCCTGAATTTGATCACCACATGGAGGTGTCCTGTGACCTGCTGCTTCACATGAGCAGTGGAGAAACCTGTAGCCTGGCTGAGCAGCTGGAACAGGCGTCTGCTGTCTTTACTGTCTGGAACAGAGACGATCACAAAGGTTTGAGAGGGCTTATTGCACTGCATTACAATAACAGTTAAACTTGATGACTGCTGCTTTAAATTAAACTCTTGTTCTTTTAATACAATGTGCAGTGTTACTTTTCTTATGTTTACAGTGTTTGCCACACGTTGTTTATATTTGGGTATACTTGTATCATCTTACTATAGAGCTGTACACAGACACATGTTGCATTGGCCTTTCCGCATTATATACAAATATACGAATCGCACTATTGCTATTTAAACATTTTCTCGCTTCATTTAGCAGGTTTTTAGCCGGATCCAACTATCAGAGAAACAGATATGAGGAATATTTATATTTGTTGAACTGAGAGGTCTAGTCAATTTTTCAAGGATTTCTTTAAATAAGTTTTAAAAAAAAAAAAAAAAGCCTTAATTTCAGTTGTTATGATTAATATTTTCATTTGTTTTCTCTGATAATAAATCCCATACAGTTTGATTTTCCCATTCTCACGGATAAAAGTTTTTATGGCAGAGATGTCACCATCTTTTCTTACTTTTTACCAGACAAAAAATCTTACTGAAGGAAAAAAAAAAAAGCTTTTGTGAGGGCAAAATTGTGAGTGTCAGTTTATAAAGTCTTTCCTGCATATTTGTGTACAGTGTTTATAGTCATCAGCTTCTAGACGTTTTACAGAAACACTTTGGGTTGCGTCTGCATTTCCTCAGTGGGTTTTCAATATTTACATTTTCTGAATACTTTTATTTGTGACATCTGTCTTTAATAATCTCTTTTATTTCTTGTGACAGCAAATATTTCCAAACCTAAAGAGGTAATATTGGGCACAGTTAAAGTACCACTGGCTGATCTGATCCAGAAACGTACAGGTATGTTGACATTAAACCAACTTCAGGATCATTCCTTTTGTTTTTTGTTTGTTTTTTAAGTCATTGTTTTTCTTTTCCACACACATGAAGGCATTTCTGGCTGGTTTGGGTTATATTTAACCCTGGAAAGAAGTCCTTCTCAGAACCAGCACATCCTGGTCGGTGGCCTGGAGATTTCCATGAACTTTGCTCACCGCTCAGATAGGGAAAGGGTCATTAAAGCTGCTCAGGGTCTGGGCTGGGACATGCCTCACAATGACCTGACGCTACAGGATAGTGTAGAATCCTGGGAAGAAAGCACAAGAAAGATTTCTCTAACTTTCTCAATGCCTAAAGCTTGGATACCTGTCCACTGTTTGCTTCTTCCTGGTCTCGCTGAGCTCCAGCGCTCCACCTACTGCTACTTCAGGTACAAGTTCTACGACCAGGAAGCCTTCTGCTCTCGACTGAAACACCCCTGTGTTGAGGAGGGTGGGGGGGGCGGCCAGGCTACAGTGACTTTTGAAGGTAGTAGAACGGTGGAGCTGAAAAGCACTCAGCCTTTGATGTGGTATCTGCGAGAGGAGAAGCTGGAGGTTCAGATGTGGGTCACTTTCACCAAGAATAAAACCAGAAGACCAAGTGACTCAGACCGGCTGGTGGGCTCAGCCTTTGTCAATCTGTCTACTCTTGAAAAGACGTCCAAGCAGAAGCTGACTCTTAGTGGTAATTAATCAATAATTACTGTTTTTATACAAACCATATGTCAGTCTAGCAGCAACATGTAATAACTTATTATGATTTTACAGGGGTGTACCCACTTTTCATGCGCTCAGCAGCAGATCTACAGGGTGCAGCTCTCAGGGTGCACATCACCCTGACGGAAGGTGCAGCTCCCACTGGGACATCTGTTGGACATGACATCCAGGTGGACTCTGACAGTCAGGAGGAGCTCTTCATAGAAGAGGCAGAAGAAGCAGATCAAGCTCCTTCCCCGAGTACGCCCAGAAAATCTTTCTCACAGAGTGGACAAAAGAAGAAATCCTCCAGCGAGACTCCGGACATTGCATCTGTGAAGTCCACAGAGATGAGTGTAGAGGACTCTTTTCCTGTGTCTGTGGCCGTGGAGCGGGCCATGCACCTCAATCTGAAAGGTTTGCATGTGACTTGATCTGGTTTGTATAAACTTTTTAAATCATATTAAAAATGTTTGTTTGTGCGTTTTCTGGCAGGTTGTCCTCTAGCAGAGCGCAGTGAAGAAATGCCGTGCTGCTGCGTTTCATACGTCACTGCTGACTCTGCTGAACCTGTGTCTACAGCTGTTGTCGCCAACAACGAGTGCCCTGTGTGGGACCACCAGCACGAATGCAGGTCCAGTTTCATCACAGACCACAACACAAGCCTCTATAACTTTCAGAAAATCGATAATTCTTAATTTATTTTCACTCCCAGGCTTTCAAAGGAGCTGCTGGTTGATCCCCAACAATCTCTTGTGTTCAAAGTCTGGCACAAAGGAGGTACAGGAAGCTGCTTTACCCCGCCGTTTTTTCTCAACGGTGATGTTTTTTATCCATATTTTTTTTCTCATGGGTTGTTATGCGTCCACAGATTTGGAGAGAGTGATTGGATTTGCCTCCGTGGACCTATCTCCCTTGCTCTGTGGTTTCCTGTCAGTGTGTGGTTGGTACAACATCACAGACTTCAGTGGTCAGTGTCACGGCCAGATTAAAGTGTCCGTCGCTCCTCTGAGGGGAGTCCAAGACATGCGTGGGCAGAGAAGAACTGCGACGGAGGAAGCTGCCAAAAACCAATCAGTGAGAGTGCTGCAATTTTATAATCAGTGTTTGACATCTTGTGCTTTTTTAAAAAAAAAATTTGAAGCAAATCAAAACGTGTTTGCTTAACAGGTTTTGTTCCAGACTATTCCTCTCAACTACCAAACCACTGCCATGTACAGCAGCTTTCCCTCCCACATCAGCAGATACCCAGAGCAGCAGATCTCATCAACTGTCCAGACAGACAGGCTGTTCTCTGAAAGGTTGTTATTCACACGGTTTAATTCATGTTCAAATATTCAACTACCTCTGTGTTTATATGCTAATACAATTATTGTCACAGCCCTAGTGAGAGTCATCGCCATTTCCAACACATGGACAAAGTTCGGCATTACCATCAGAGTCTGCAGGAACAAACTTCTCAGTCAGTAAATGAAATCAGTCCCTCTCGTTCAGACTTGTTTTCAACACTCAGGTATTTAAAATGTCTGTTTTTAAATGTATAAATATTTTTTTTTAAACTGAAATAACAATAAAAGCTTTGTTTTTACAGGAGAAAACTAAGCGAGCTTGACAACATTCAGAGGTACTTCAGTCGTAAGCTTTCTACTCCTACGTTTCCATCTTTGGCTGAGCCGGAGTGTCTCGTCCAGCAGGACGAACCGAGAAAGACGGAAACCAACACAAGTCAGCTGCTTCTTAAAACCAACCAGTTGGTTGGAGAAGTCAACAACATCATCAGGGGTGAGCTTCTTCCCCAAAGGATGGTTTATTTAATTCTTGTTAGTGATCACACAAATGTCAGAAACTGAAACTTCAATAAACTGACAAAAAATCAATGATTTTCTTTTTAATTAATCGTATTTTTAACTCAGGTCTACAAGGACACCACCTGGAAACGATTCCCTCTAATGCAGAGAACAGCTCAGAAACCTCATCTGTGGAGCACAACAGCCCTCAGATCATCCCTGAGACCATCTCCTGTCCGCCCAGAATGGTTGAGGATTCCCTGGACGTTGTGTCTCCTCTGCCATCAATGTCCACAGAGAGGGCTGAGAACCACATGGACTCAGAACCTGGAGAAGAAAAGCACGATCGAAGCAGCAAAGTTTACATGGATGAGGAGGAGCTCGCAGAAGAAACAAGTGTCAGAGAAGACAGAGAAGCTGAGGACGATGAAGAGACGGATGAGGATTACGAGGAAGTTGTTGTAGAGCCAAAACCTCTAAATGAGGTGACCTCATTAACAGACAGGACCAGCCCGTGGACCAGCATCCTGTCAGACCCAGACATGGTTTCTCTGGAGAGCATGGAGGTTTGCAAGGATTTAGATCTGAGTGAGGATGAGAAAAGGCAGGTGGTAAATCTGGAAACGTGCGCTTCTTGTGGGAAACATGAGGAAAGTGATCATTCTGACAGCGGCAGTGGGTCAGACTCAGAAAGAGCTGCTGAAAAGATACAAGCTGCAGATGAGATGCAAAAAAACACAGCAAACATCCCCAACAGCAGGTCATGTGATCAGGCTTCATCACCAACCACGCAGCACTCTCCTGATACCCACAAGGCCTCAGGCACTCTGGATAACGACGATGTACAGCTCCAACCGTATCCTTGATCTGTACTTAGTTTTTTTCCTCCTGGCTGTCCTACTTAATTTAACCGATTTTTGCTTCTTGTGGCCATTTTTGTTGTTTCTTTTAACTTCCTGTGTTAAGCTCCACCCCTGTGGATATCCCCAATTTCTTCCTACCCCCTCACCAACTGGAGGCGTCTTTAAGAGCCATTCGTTTAGCTCCCTCCTTCTGTCACGCATTCAGCAACCCGGTGAGTATTTGTCATCAGCTGTACTGTTCAGACTTATACATGCAACATGTTTATGCAATATTTAGGAAAAGATTTAGTTGCTCAGATCAAAACCATTTTTTAATACATATAAAAGTGTTAGTCTGACCAAAATTGCAACTCTCAAAGCCAGGCTTGTAGACCAACACAATCCAGTTAGCGGTCAAATTGCTCCTTTATCTATACGTTCATCAAGAGTCAAACTGGCCTCTTGCACAGGTTTTCACTCATAAATAACCAATGTTGATATCTAAAAGAGGAGAAAAGCCAGGTAATAAGGTACCACTTTTTTCTCCTGAAAAAGTAAAACATTCAGCACTTTTAAAATGTAAACATCTATAAAGCTGTTCACTCAAAATGATGCTGATTTTCCATCAGCTAAATTGTGTTTTAGCGGTTTGCCTACAAGATGCAGCAGGCCAACAGGGAGAAATCAAGTACCAACAAGCTGAAAGCGATCAGACTGCCTTGAGGCATTTCAGTGCCGTACGTACACTGAGGTAGAGCTGTAGCTGTAGGTTTTTCTTAGCTATCAATATACTGATTCCTGAAAAAGATTAGCTGATAATAAAATAAATTAAAAAAATTTATAAAAGGGAGACTAGACTTGACAGGAGGAGACTTTGACTTAATGTAAATTATAGAGAAATAAATTTAGTGATGATAATATTGTAGCACCTTTGAAGAAACAAAAATAAAAATTATGTTTTTCAACACAAGTAGGAAAATAAATGAAAAATGCAAAGAAAAATATGTGGAACTTTAAGCAAATTAAACTCTAAAGTGTTTGAAAAGAAACATGATAATGCTCACATGTGTCACTTCTCGCTTCATAACAGCATGAACACGTGTGCAATAGAAGCACTGCAGCTCAAAACGGCTTCAATTACAGCACAATAACAAGAACTGCATGCTGGGAAATCATCAGACACGCCTATGACGTGTTATAGAACCAGTTGGAACTTGTTCCCTCTCTTGCTGATCTAAAGATTGTAATTCTTTTATTTCGAAGCCAACGACCTGCTACATGAGCACTGAGAAAGGATTGGTATGTTGGAGGTGTGACTCTTGACTTATTGCACATGAGAAGACATGACAACATGTTCTTAGTCTTTGCTTTAAAGTTCTCCATATAGTTTCTGTAGAGCATTCATTCTTGTGATGTTATAGCTTCAGTGTGATCTTTGCAGGGCCAGAGCTCATCAGATCAACCCAACACCCCCCTTCGAAGAGGACCGCCGCAGCGTCCCAACATGTCACCTTCTTCCATGAGGAAAGAGACGGAGAGAATAGCCAAAATATTTGCAGCTAAATTTGATGAGTCTCATTAGCAGTGTCTGCCAATCAGTGGTTTTAAACCACAAGAATCATGTAAATAAAATGTAATATTTTGTATTCTTATAAATAAAATGGAATTTTTTTCAACACTTGATGCATTTATATGTTGCGGTGACACATTTCTATGGCTGTTTCATAATTAAAAAGTAAATGTATTTTTCTTGTATATGAATATCTCAGGTACATAATCTCCCTGGATGGATGGAGAATCAGAAAGTTACAGAGTACTTCTGTCTGTAATGTACCAGATACACATCCTCTGTTAAAAATCCTGCTCAAACTGGTCTTCCCACCTGATGGATCAGTCTGCTCCATAAACAAGCTTCTAGTCCCATCTGATAACACGTGGTTTAGAGAGACATCCCTTTAGGCAACGAGCAGACTTGGTATGCCATGATGGAACTCAGTGCTGTTTTGATTTGCAGGTAAAGTTTCCCGGAAGCAGTTTTTAACCAGTCAGCTGGTCCACCTGCCGTCAGGTGTTAATATGCACAGAAAGCGGCTTTGCTCTGGTCTCGTTTTCACTCCTTTTCTCTTCGATCATATCATAGCTTCTAACAAATTTAGGTGCATGGCGCAGAAAGAGGACTTTGTTTTGAAAAGACTTACTTTATTACCAGAAAGTTGACGTCGACTGAAAGTCTCCAAAGGACAACAGCATTGGTTTCGCTGAAATTTCAGGATGGAATTTGCTTTCCTTTCCTTTGTGAGATCTTGATTGTTAAAGGTGCTGCTGATCATGGCTGCTGGGACAAGCTCAGATGTCGCACCAACACCAGCTGTCAGGGTTTTTTCAGCTGGAACAGCTGGATGTGTGGCTGACCTGCTCACTTTCCCGTTGGACACCGCCAAAGTGCGACTGCAGGTCGGGAAAAGCAACTGATTTTATGTTTTATCCCACACCCCGTTTTATTATTTTCATATAGGATTTAAATTACTAAGTATATTATCTGTAGATTTTCTTTTCAAAGAAACGATTGGGTAACACTTTATAATAATGGTACAAATATACTTAAGTAATGTGTAACTCATGATGAACTATAATTTATGAAGACTCATGAATCCTAATAATGATCTCGAAGTTGATTTATATGATTACTTGATCCCTAATTGATCATCAATTGATTAACATTAGTTCACAGTTAATTCATCCATATGGCAACAAATTTGGCGGTTTAGATGCAAACATATCATTTAACTTTTTTTTTTTTTAAATGTATCTTTATTTAAAGCGTGAAACACTTAAAGAAGTTGACTTAGGTGAGCATGGATATGTAAAAGTACTTGGAGTGATTATCAGGGTTTTAAAATCACTGTATTATTGCAGTACATTTTACAAAGATATGACAGTTTTATGTGTGGAAATGCTTTATATCAAATACATAGCTGCTTTAGAAACAGCTAAACGAAAAATAAATAAAACTTACAATCAACCTTTATTAATAGTCACCCAAAGTGCTTTTATATCCATGTTCACACAAATTAACTTCTTTGAGTGTGTCTTGCATCAATAAAAATGAAAAAAAAAAAAAAAAATCAGTGGCAGGGAATTAAATGATATGTTTCTATTTAAACTGGCAAATATGTCAACATATTGATGAATCAACAGTGAACTAATGTTCATTAAGTGATTATCAATAAAGGATCAAGTAAACACATGAATCAACATTGAGATAATCATTTGTTCATGATGGGCAACAGCAATTCATAATAAAGTCTTCATTAATAAATGCATTAGTTCATCCTGAGTTACATTTGACCTTAGTATATGATTTGTACCATTATTGTAAAGTGTTACCAACGATTGTAGCAGACTGCTCCCATAGAATAGAGTTGAATAGATTGTCATTACACAATGTGCTCAAAACTAGTACAGTATGCAATTACAAGAAGACTCACTTGTGCAGAAATAATGGATTTATATTTAAAGTCCATGTATCTCTGTGGTTTTAGTGAATGTAAATATCTCTTATCCGTAAAATCTAAATTCAAAGAGCACTCAGATCGTCACAGTACTCCTGTGTGTTTTAGGTAATAATAACATTGATCTGGATGGATCATTTTCATCGAGCACATTCTTATGTTACTTTAGATCCAAGGTGAATCCAAGCCCCATCTGGAAGGTCAAAGGGCAAAATACAGAGGTGTGTTTGGAACCATCATCACCATTGTGAAGACTGAGGGGTCGAGGGGCCTTTACAATGGGCTGGTGGCAGGATTGCAGAGGCAGATGAGTTTTGCCTCAGTTCGCATTGGCCTGTATGACACCATGAAGCAGCTCTATGCCTGCGGATCTGAGAGTATGTTGTTTTTATCAGACTTTACATCTTCCATCAGAGCAAAAAATAAAGTTCACAGCAGATTACAGCACATTTACTCCAGTAAGATTTATTCACTTATAGTTGAAAATATCATCATTGCAAGTAGAATTCTTCTCTTGATCTGCTTACCAGCTTATTATTGATTGATTAACTGCTCAATAAAACAACTGTATAAACAAGCATTGTAAAAGTAAGTTATTAAAAATGTTATTATTAAAAAGAGTTCATTTCTGCTACTCTGTGTAATAACTGACCTGTAGGTGCAAACAAAACCAAGAATGGGCTCAAAGAAAGATGTTTAAGTTTTATTTGTACAGCAAAAGCAAATAAAACACACTCTATGGATTTGGCCATGAATCCGAAAGCACGCTGGTCAGATTTATTAAGTTTGTTTGTTCAAACACTGCCCCCAAGTGTCAGAGAGTTAAACTTTTATTAACATAGAAACAACAACCAGACCAGACTCCTTTAGTACATAGAAATCCTGGTGCTTGTAAACACAGAGCTGCTTTCTGTTTGGCAGGAAACAACTCCATGATGTTAGATACAGGGCAGATTATACTCTCTAGGATAGGAAGGATGTGTTCATGCTATTGGCTTCTGGTCCACCTCTGTCACTGTTGGGTCTTTTAACACTTGTAGCAGGAGAGACTTTCTCCAGACTATGTTTCCATCCTGATCTACTACACTTGAGATAACTGCAAATAACTTAGTTAATTTAATTTCTTCTATATAAACTTTCCCTCTTTGCCTTAACAATTAACTGTTAACTCCACTTCTAAAAGTTGAACTTATGCTTTATATCAGAAGAAAATGCGGGTTTTAACATATAGCCACAGTTTATTGACAGAATGGTTCAAACCTAACACTGCAATCGTTATCATTACTCCCCTCCACCTTTAAGGGCTGTGTGTTAACATGTGGATGCTGTGTTAGATCCTGGATTTGGCACACGACTGCTGGCAGGCTGTACCACCGGAGCAATGGCGGTTGTGTTTGCTCAGCCCACCGATGTGGTAAAAGTCAGGTTCCAGGCTCAGATTCGGCTGCGTGAGGGCAGCACCGTGAAAAGATACAGCAGCACTACTAATGCCTACAGGACCATTGCCAGAGACGAGGGCTTCAAAGGACTGTGGAAAGGTAGCAGCTCATAGAAGTGTCAACATAGCAGTTATAAAAGGACTTACTTTATGAAACTTTCATTGTCTTAATTGTAACGCTTTGTGTTTAGATAGAATACAGTCACATTTTTATTTTTATTTTCTTACATGTGTAAGGCCTACTTGTGCCTCAGGCACAACAGTAGGTTCAGATGTTCAGCACATGTTGCATCTGAAGTGAGAAAAATATTTTGTTTGGAGCCGGGAGGTGTGAAACTTGACACTTGAAACTAGTTTCTTCTCACTTGCACATGAATACATGCATGATAGATAGATAGATATAGATAGACAGATAGATAGATATAGATAGATAGATAGATAGATAGATAGATAGATAGATAGATAGATAGATAGATAGATAGATAGATAGATAGATAGATAGATAGATAGATGTTCAGGTTTATTTGTATAGCACCACTTCACAACAATGTTGTCACAGGGCACTTTGCATACACATCATTTCAAGCCAATTCAGACACAGCCAATAATAGAAACCAACTGATTGCATCAAATTTTGACTTCGGTCCAATCCCCCCTCCTGAGCATGCACGAGGCAACAGTGGGAAGGAAAAAACTCCCTTTTAACAGGAAGAAAAACTCCGGCAGAACCCGGCTCAGGTAGGGCAGCCATCTGCCTCGACTGGTTGGGGTGGAGACGACAGGAAAGACAGAACATGTACAGCTGCACTTATTCAAGAAGACCTGCGGAAAAAAGGAGAATTAAGTTAGAGATGGCAATACTGTCATATATTTATACATTTATACATTAGAGAAATAGAGCGAGGTACATCTCAGTGTATCAGGTAACATCCCCATTGCTACATAAGTAAAGGTTGGCTAGACTATCCATAACTATATGAGCAAAGAGCAAAACCTGGACAGTTGGGTCCCGTACATGCAGACTCCAACTCAGGAGATGCTCATATCCTAACTATAAGAATTATGAATCAAATAAATTAGTTACATTTAATAAATGAAGATAAATAATTAATAAATAATGTAAAAAATATTTATATGAATAAATCAATAAGATATAAAGAATTAAAAGAAGCAAAGGCTGGAGGCGGTTTGTTGCAAATACTTGACAACAGGTGTGAAGGTGTTAATAGTCTCTCCTCTTTGGTAACCTGTAAACACACCTTGATGCTTGAGACAAGTCACCTGCTCAAACTGCTGCTTTACAGAGATGTTGATAACCACTGATGATCAATTAACTGATTACATTTGATGTGCAACAACGCCTGGCTGCTGCTTACTTTCCAATAGAAACCAGAAGGAAGTACTCAGTTTTTGCCCACGCTGCTTGTGTCCTTGAGTTGAATTCGAATTCTAGTTGAAATTTTAAAAGACGTATTTTATTTTTCTTCTAAATTCAAACCGTGTCATTGGTGCCCTTTCTTCACTGAGCAGTGCAACTCATCCCAAACCATGTTAGTGTGGTAGAAGGTGGATGATTGGATGCAGTGTCTCAACATTCTGCCTTGTGCTCAGACATATTATACAGAGGCAGGAAGTGTGTTTTTGCTGAAAGACAAATGAGCACAGACCAGTTGAGATGCTGTGGTCATTGTGCATCTTAACTCTTGGCCTACATTTGCATCACAACATCACACATTCTTCTTCTGCACTCACACTGTTCACCCAACTCTCGTGTTCTTATTGATCTCCCTTGGTGTCTTAAAGTCATGTGATTTGTCTCGTTTTCACTGTATTGTTCGTGTACTATTATCCTCCTGTTGATGTATATAAATGTAGAAAACTTGTCTCTTCAGGTTCTCTACCAAACATAACTCGTAACGCCATCGTTAACTGCTCTGAGCTGGTGACGTATGATATGATCAAAGAGTTCATCTTGAACAGCAACCTGATGACAGGTATGTGCCCCTCACCTGCTAATCTTTCTGCTGTCGGTGTGGATTTTAAATACCAACGCACGTGCTGTGTTTTTTTCTCAGATGACATGCCGTGCCACTTCACTGCAGCCTTCGCTGCAGGCTTCTGCACCACGATTGTTGCATCTCCAGTGGATGTGGTAAAAACCCGCTTCATGAACTCAGTGCCGGGACAGTACGGTGGTGCCATTAACTGCGCCTTAACAATGCTGATGAAAGAGGGACCCTCAGCTTTCTATAAAGGGTAAGCAGTGTATTTATCAAAAACTACTGGAGCATAATCTTTCATCTGATCACCTGTTTGTGTTTATAGCTTTATGCCTTCGTTTCTTCGCCTGGGCTCGTGGAACATTGTCATGTTTGTGAGCTACGAGCAGATTAAGAGAGCCGTGATGGGTCTTCAGCAGTACTGGGAATCTCCGCTCAGACCTGTTTGACAGCAGAGGCTGTGGTGCCATCAGTCAGCAGCGTCGTAGAAACAACCAAGCTGTTCATCCTCAGGAGCAACACTGCACCCGTGTGTCACCAAAGAGCTCATCATCCAAAGTTATGAATCCAAGTTAAACTGAAGCGAATATTGATGATTAGATTTAAAAGGAAAATCTCATGATGTGGTGTTTTGTGTTTCTGCTTAGCTATGACTTCCTGTTTTGGTTTGTAGTTTTCCTTGTTTAGTTCTCTGGTGTCCAGGTTCCTGTTCAGTAGTTTCACCTGGTTTGATTTTCTGATTAGTTTCACCTGTGTCTCCTTGTGTTCTGTGTATTTATACCCCTCAGTTTTTGTCTTGAATTGCTGGTTCATTTGTGTAAGATTTGCCCTCATTTGGTCATGGATTAAAATTACATCTGATTTCTGCATACTGGCTTCCTGACTCCTGCATTTGGGTCCACATCCCCACAGCCACCGTGACAGAAAATTAATGTTAATTCCAGTTTTCTCTAAAGATGTGTCAAAACATGAATGCTGTGTCATACAAAATGAAGAAAATTAATCAGATATATATAGAGAATTATGTACCAACACATAGGTTAAGTTTTGCTCAAACATATTTTTAATAAATTCTTTTAATATTTTATTATTTGAAGTGTTTAGAAAACATTCAAATTACCGTTATATCATGAATATGAACTTAAAATGGATACTTGGTTTTAGTTTGGGGGTTCTTCACATCGCTTGTTATGTGGAATTAACTTCTTCAGGGGTCAGATGTAATTAGACAAATTGATATATTGGTGACTAGGAATAAAATGTTGCTGAGAATTATCTGCAGGAAGAAACAGCCGGTGTAGAAGCAAAGCTGAATGAAAATTAATGTGTCACGTTACTATGTGAAACTCTAGACACATGCTGATTTACTTTTCAACTTGACTCTCTTTACATCAATCTCAGATTAGATAAAGCTTTATTTTACATCACTTTTCCACATGCAATGATTGCTTTTTACACGCACAGTTAAACTGAGTTAAAGCCCAGCTGGTACATTTCATAAGACTGCTCTCCTTCTTCCAGAATACAAGTCACATAAAGTAAATGATTTAATGAATGAAGCATGTCTGTCTGGTTCTGCCACAATCAACTTTGTTTACCTTGTTTATGTTGGACTTTTTCCAGTTTGCAAAACAACTGACAATGGGACTTTTTTTTTTTTTTTTTTTTTTTTTAACAAATACACATGATACCTTTTTATTTTACTGGGCTTCTTTTTTTCCCTCTTATTGTTCTTTTCCTACTCCTTTGTACTGGTTTCCTTTGTTATTTATGGGTCAAAGCCCCAGATGGGAACTGTGGAGCTGGTGCTGAACACCTAAACCAGTTTGAGTCCATATATGTGATTGTATAATTTAATTTTCAACCCCTTTATCCAGATGTTTAATCAAACTATGAGAAATTCTGTTTTGTGCAATGTTACTCGATGTTGACAAGTAAAAAATATTAAATCCATTTGAGGACTGAAAGCTTGCAGATATTAAACTCATCTCCTGCGAACAGCCCGTTTGGTTCGTCACTCTTAACTTCATTTACATCATCTTCAACTCTAAAGAATCACAAAGAACTTTCTCTGTTCATCCTTTAATATGTTTTTATTTAATTAATTATATTTTTGAAAATATTTGTCTTATTTTTCATATTTACATTAAAAGCCTCTGTGGGAAAACATCCTGCATATTCTCTCTAAGATACATTTGTCTTTGTCTCATTCGACAGTCCAAAAACAGTATGACATTTAAGTGTTTAAAAATAGACCACCTGGTTTCCAACTTGCACTTGCTAAATCGTCAGCCATCCGATTTTTTGTCAGGTCTACTTTTTCCTTTCAATTTGTGCTTCATAAATTAGATGTTTACTGGATCTTGTTTCAGTTTTTGTCTGGTGCTCTTACTGTGTGTAAACAAGTACTTACTGTGTTTAACAAGTATCTGAAAGCTCATTAATCAGTCAATGTATCCATTAAATAACCCACAAATAAACAGAAATTATTATTTTTGCAAAATTAGGACGTCACCAACAATGACCCACATTCGTTCCCAGTGAACCTGACCGTGTGTCACTGTACCTGCTGTACAACCGGCTGCTGTTACAGATACTCTGCAGGATAATCCCCCTTTACATGAGCACCATCAGGGCAACAATGTGAAGATAAAGCTCCCCCTAACTGTGAGATAAGAGTCAAGAAAAGGCTTTCCAGACTAAATGTGACTCAGGCCACTTTTTCAAAAGAAAATAGATCAAGATTTTACTGCATTTGATTTTTGTTATAAAATATTGTCAAAAGTGCCAAAATGCAAAGATATGGATGTGACTGAGGCAAAAGGCACAAAACAGCTGACAGTTGACAGACAAGAAAATTGCCCAATTTGAGTCTTGTAGGACAAAAGCAGCTGCTGACAAAGATGTAATTGAAGTCTGTGCTGTAACAAAAGCCTGTCAACAAGCCCCACCTTGCTAATCGTCTCCTGTGGCACCCATGAGGTTTCTTCATGGTTGAGTCGGTATGGCATGCTGTACATGCCACCTGGCACCCTGGCTAACCCTCGGGTGCGCTCAGGTGGGCTAAAACACACAAAAAACACTGCACAAGTGTTGAATTTTGCTGGATTGGCAGTGGCCCTTTATCAAAAGACTTGTGAGTGAATGTGAATGTGATGGATGAAGAAAGAGACAAAGGAGCTAAGAATAAAGGAGGAGCTGTTGGTGCTCCTTGGATGACCTTGGCAGGAGTCTCTGCTAACAAATGACCGGAGATATCGAGTGTCGTTGATCAGTTTGAGTTCACAGCCGAGGAAACACGCATGTGTTCTGATGAGACGCAGCTGCTTGAAGTGGATGACTGTATATGTCACCAGTCAATAAAAATAAATAAAGGTGTAAATGGATTTTATGTGATTAAATTGTGGCTGGTAAAGGTAACGTCGAGTATTTTCTGCACTGCGGTGTTACAGTAGATGCCACATAGCTCTCATGCTTAGTCTCTACCCTCTCAACATCCACTTGTTACAATAAATAGATTCCAATGAAACTGGGATGTTGTGTAGCATGTAAATTAAAACAAAATATGATGATTTGCAAATCCTTTAAAATTGGACTGGATAAACTACAAAGATAAAAATGTTTCATGTTTAAAGTGATAAACTTTGTTTTTGTATTCACTCATTTTAATTTAATACCTACAAGATGTCCAAAAACAAAAAACTGGCAAAGTTGAGGAAAGCTAAAAAAAAAAAAAAAAACACGTTTGGAACATCCCACAGGCGAACAGGTTTATTGGAAACAAGTAAAAAGTTTGGTCAAGTTCAGAGCAAGGTTCCCCACTTTGTGAACAACTGCGTGAATAAATAGTCCAACAGTTTAAGAAGTAGGGGTGGGAAAATTGTATTGAAAAATTGAAAATCAGGATTTTTTTGCTTCACAATTTTAAAATCAATTTATTTAACAAAAAGATTTTTTTTCCAACTAAATAAAAAATTTATAGTGGATTATTTTTGTCATTTTCATTGTTTTATTGATCCTTTAACTTGTCTTCTTGGCATTCTAGCAGCAGAGTGATGGTCTGGCAACTGTGTTGTTTTATTCCTCATTGAAATCAAGGAAAATGTGTGTGTACGGGAGCAAATGGATGAAGTTGTGGATGGATTGTGAGAGAGTAGAGGTGGGGGGAGGTTTGTATGGGTGGAAGTGGGGTTTGGGGAGTGTGTAATGGGGTGTGTGTGTGAATAAAGGGGAGTATGTAAGTGGGGTGTAGAGGGGGAGGGACGGGGTTGGAGGTGTGGGCACATACAGGGGGTAGGGTATGAATGGAGACGGAAAGGTGAGTTGGGGTGCGTGTGTGTAGGGAAGAGTGGATGATTTAAGGTGTGGTGGAGATATTTTTAGGATGGGGTGTGTGTGCTGATAAATGAGGGAGTGAGTGAACTCTGGGTGAGAAGGGGCATGTCGAGGTGTGTAGAGAGGGAGCTTGTGAGGGGTGTTGTGTTATGTGTCCTATGTGTGCATCTGGGCCCGCTGGGGCCTGTTCCCTCTGACCGCGGGGGACTCCAGTCGGGGCTCCCCTCCGCTGCCTCTTTCCATAGCTGGCTCCAGGGTGGGGTGGTTGGATCCTGTGCTTGGGGGTGGCTGCCGGTCACCTGGGTCTCGGGGTCTTCCTGGCCTGCTTCTTGCCTTTGTGGGTCACATTGGCATGATCACTCTTCTCTGAACACGTTCCACTCTGTATGTTCTGCATGTGACACAGTCACTGGGTTGTGTGCAGGATTATTCACTAACAGCAGCTTGTTTTCTTTGTCTCCCATTAATATTTAACCTGATAGTTTATGGTGCTCTTGACACTTGATAGTCTAGTTCTCTGCAGGGGGAATAAGAATCTAAGATTGGCCTGTTTGTGTCTATGTGAGTGAAAATGTAGGTACATGTGTCTATATAGGTAAATGCGTACGGGTGTATATATTATATATATGAGTTACATATTTTATGTAACCTGCGATGGACTGGTGAGCTGTCCAGGGTGTACCCTGCCTGTTGCCCAAAGCCAGCTGGGATAGGCTCCAGCTTCCCCGCGATCCTGAATTGGATTAAGCGGTTCAGAAAATGAATGAATGAATGAATGAATTAATATTTTATGTTTGAAAAGCGCTTCATAAATAAAGTTTGTTTGATTGATTGATATATGCATACGTTTATGAAAATGTCTGTTTTTTCCTTCTTTCTATCTCTCTCTTTTTCTCTCTCTCTACGAGGTGTTTTCTTTCTCTTTCCCTTTATCTTTCTGTTGCTCCTATCCTCTCTGGTCTGGTCCAGCAGTAGAAACTCAAAAATGTACACAAAATAAATAAAGAAATCAAATAAAAATCCAGAAAATCAAGAGGATCATCATACCAGTATGCTCCCCTTGGCAAAGTAAATTTGCTCAGCAGAACACAGCATCCAGACCATCATTCTGCTTGCTTAAATGCTGGACAAGACAAAAAAAAAAAAAAAAAAAAAAAAAAAGAAGACAAGCAAAAGAAATTTTGTTTTTAATCTACAAAAATCAGCAATGTCGAAGAATTGTGAGAATCGCAATTTAAATCGAATCGGCACCGAAAAAATCGGAATTGAATCAGGACAAAAGCATATCGTCACAGCCCTATTAAGAAGAATGTTTTACTATGCACACTTGTAAGGAATTTGTGGATTTCATAATCTACAGTCCATAACATCATGAAAAAAAAAATCAAAGAATCTGGAGAAATCTCTGCGTGTAAACAATAAGACCCAACACCAGTAATGAAAGCCTGTGGCCTTCAATCTCTCACACAACACTGTGTTAAAAATCAACATCATTGTGTGAAGAACATCAGCCACATATCAACACCTAGAGATGCAGCTGGCTTCTCTGTGTGTACAAAGGCAGAAGACTGATTTCTTGTAGATATTTGGTTGAGCTTTTTATATATATATACACACACAGACACACACAGGTTAACATATAGTTTCATTATTTGACTCTTAGGGTCTACTAACACGGGTTTAGATATTGTGAAGGGGTCTCTGCTGGTTTTAGTGTTTCCCTGGTAAAACCCATTTGATTACAGTGAAAAGGTTCTCCAGCAACTTGTTGTCATCTCCAGCACCTGCCTGTTAATAAGCCATTGATTTGGGTCAGGTGTGTTGCAGCAGGGGAAACACCAAAAGCTGCAGGATGGTGCTCTCAACAACTGGAGATGGAGACTCCTGATGTAGACACTTGTTTCTTTCACATTGTTCATTGTGTGACACATGTCAAAAAGGCCCAGTTCTTTGTGATGTATGAGGTAAATCAGGGATCCCCCAAACCTTGTCCCAAGGACCGGTGTCCTGCAGGTTTTCCAAGTGTTCCTGCTGGAACAAACCTGACTTAAACCAAGACAAGCTCTGCATGTCTGCGAAATACACATTCATTTGAATCAGATGTGTTGTGTTGGGGACACTTGGAAAACCTGCAGGAAACCGGTCCTCAAGGACCAGGACTGGGGGTCCCTGAGCTAAACAATCCAAAATGGCAAAAGGCATAAAATGTGCTTCATGCTAATGTACTTAAGGAAAGAGAAAAAAAATCTTCTGTGATCTTTGTAACTTTTCAGACATCTTGAACTCGGGATTTCTCACGATCCCCAAATGTTATCTTGAAAGTGATTCAAATGACACTTTTGAGTCTACAATGAAACTGATATGTTTAAACAGGCTTATTTCTATTCTGTCCCAAATCTTTTGCCCATCAATATTTTTAATAATGTCCAAAAAGAGAGACTATTCTGGATCTGCTTCACTGCTGTTGATGTCTCCTCTGTAGCGTCTTCAGCGGCTGAAGGCGAACAGGTCTCGCTGACCATTTGTGACTTCGTCTTACATGCAGAGATTTATCATCCTCAGACCAAAACGCCGTGTGATGCAGACACAGCGCTGCATTCATGTGACCACCAAGGGGCAGTAGAAATGGAGGGTGGCAGCAGGCGGGAAGGACTACAGCTGTGGTCAGACCGCAGACTGGAGGGATCTGATCAGGAAATCCCACAGAGAAATACTCAGAAAAAGCCCCACTGAGAGTTGTTTTTTCTTCTTGTTCGATTATCTCCTGGAGCTTCTTCACCAGGACCAACCTGACGTGGAGGAGCTTCCGAGTGCTGAGCACAGAGTCCAAAAATTCTGCAAGTGGTGTTTTTCTTTCTTCAAACTTCTGAAACAGCAGCTATGAAAGAGGAAAGCAATGACAGTGGTTGCTTTTTCACATCATTGGTGATTTTAACAGCTTCAGCTTCCTGTATTGGGACATTTAAGCAAAGAACAAAGTGATGCAGTAAAATGACAAAGATAAAAACAGAACTGTCTCCTTACCTCAAACTCCTCTTCAGCATGATTAATCCTCTGTAGGAGGCACCGGTTAGCATGGTGAATGCTATTTATTTCAGCTTCAAAGGAGAATTAATAATATTCATTAAAAAAAAAAGACACACGCTTGCTGGTATAAACTACACCTGAATTTTGTTTTAAAACTTACCAAGTTGTTCTTGTTTGGCCTGAGTGATGCTTCTGAGTTTTTCCAACTCTTTGTACTTCATTGCAAGTAGCAGCTTTGTGTCTCTAAATGTAGGTTGTTGGGAGATGTTGGCTTTTGCCAAGTTCTGATTGGAAAGGAGCATCTTCTCAGCAGCCTGGTGCAGACTCTGAAACTGGAAATATCCACATGTGGTTCATAGTTCTTTTATGTTTTGTTTATTTTCATACTTGGGTAAAGGTTGACCTGAAGCTTCTTTTACTCATGTAAAATATACCTCATTCACCACAGAATATTTAAACTTTTTGTTCTTCTCTAACCTTTTGGCTGCTCCGGACGATCTGGGTGATGTTTTCTTCGTTTTCCAGCAGCTCTCGCAGCTCACTGGTCGTCCGAGCAGCGAACAGCAGCTGCGCCGGCAGAGACATGATCCCCTCCCGCTGCAGATGCTCCGCTTGTCGCGTCAGCGTGGACACCTTATATCCAGCCCATGGTTGACACCAGTCGCGTCTGCAGCGCGAGCAGGTAGTGCTGCATTCACGGGCTGTCGGAAACCGCAAATAACAACAGAGCGCTTGACAGCGAGAAGAGTCATTTCCAAATGATTATTTTCTTTTTTTTTTTTTTTTTTTTAAAAGGCATGTGCAGGCCTAAGTCTATCGCATCTTAAAAAGATGCGATAGACTTAGAAAGAATAAAAAAATAAATATATATATATATATATATATATATATATATATATATATATATATATATATATATATATATATATATATATATATATATATATATATATATATATATATATTTTGGAGGTTAATTAAACCTTCAAACATGTGGCATAGTGGAACATGATATCAATGTTTAACAGACAGTGTTGTTGACAAATCACAGTCGTGTTATTCTGACTTCCAGCTCTAACCTTTGTTTGTTTGTCTGTGTTTTCAGCCTGTCAACATGGCCACCCTCAGCATAAGTCTGTCTCATCTATATGTGGCTGAGTTAATCCCTAAGACACACACTGTGCTGATATCCCTGCTTGCCCGTCACAGAAAGTTCTGCAGACTGAGAGGAGCTTCACCTCCTGAAAACATGCAGATTCCCCAGAAAACAGAAAAAAACAGGATAATTTCACATTGTGAGTACATCCTTTCTCATTTTGTTTGTATTTTATCTGTGTTGTGAGCTAGATGCAGATTAGCTTTAGACCTTTAGCTGCACATTCAAGTTTATTGTTAATCGGTTTTAAATGGCACCTTTTATAACTTTACATGGAGTAACAGGATATATTTTAAATATGTGTGCATGCAGTGGTTGTCTTGTAGTTTGTTCAAATGTGAATTTACAAGCCTGTTAAAGCTTTCCACTAAGTTACATAAGAGGCTTTACAGTTCTGTATTTTAGGAAACAGCAAGCAAGACTTGCTCACAGTAAGCTGCATGTTGTGTAGCATTTCTACATGGCAATTTTATTTATTTATTTTCTATTTTCTGTGTCTCTGAACCTGTTCTTGGGTATCTCTCCATATTCTCTGGTTTGTGCCACAATTTCACTATATATATATGTGTGTGTTTCTACATCCTGTTGTATTTTAATGAGATTGTTAGCAAGTGTGACAAACAGACATACAAGCAATGCACATATTACATGTATGATAAAAAGAAGCTACATGTTAGATGTACATGCCATTTGAGTACTGCAGTTTATGCAGACATTACAACACAGATGAACATCAGATTAAGCACCTTTGTGGAAAGTTTTCTGCTATATTAAAGTAAATAACCGTTAGTTATTTAGCACGTTTTGGTTCTTTAACCACAAATAATTTATGCTTCCACGTCAGCTTTCTTGTTTACTGTTACTGTGCTGTTAGGCATAAATAACTATATCCATACCCAGATGGTTTCATACATGACATCTTGGAGGGAGTTTCGCATCCACATGGATTAAACATATGTGCAGAATGTCCATGAGGAGGATTTTCTTTTCTATGTTTTTGTTTTTGCAGTAATGAAGAGCCTCCGAAATTCTGGTATCCCAGCATGGTTTGGGAATTTGACAGTAAAAAAGTTCAAATCACCTGATTTATTCAGGCAGCAATCATGTCATTATATAAGAACTAGACGGAAAAACAAAATGATCTCTGACACAACTAATCTGCTACTATCAGAGTATGAGCTTTTCCCTTGTTGGGTGTACTATACAGGACATCACTCTATTAAAATCCTGCATGCATTGATTTTCTGCAGGTGTAGCTTCCTACAGGTTAAAACATGCTTGTTGTGTTAATTGGTGATTCAAAATGAAACCTAATAGTCAATATGAGAGGTCTGTTTGTTGTCCCTGTGGTGGACTTCACCTGTCCAGGGTGCACTCTGGTCACAATGCAAATCTGGCTGCTCATACGGAAGAAATTAGCTAAGTAGGCCACAGAAGTTACACAAGGAGAATGTGGCAGCACTCTAACTCTGGTAAACAATAAACAGTCAATATAAACTTTCATGTTTCAATAAACTGATGTCACTTACATGGAAATGCCTGCAGTGTCCCATGAGGCTTAGAAAGTAGAAGAAAAATTTATCACAGTGTGTTGTCTTAACATATGTTACACTCTACATTTTCTCTACAGTGGAAAGTTGATACTTTATGTTCACTTACAGATGCTTTTAAAAAGCTTATTATGCTGCTTCCTAAATAGGATGAAAGAATTATCAGACTTTTAACTATTTTTTTTTTATTAAATAATTTAATTTCATGTTGAGTTTCATAATTTAACAAATAAACATGCCAAATTTGTCTGTCAAATCTTTACTGGAGAAAAAAAAAAGCATCAAAATGTGATAATTTGATGACAAGGAAAGAAAAATCAGAATCCCACTCAGAAAACTGAGTGCTTTTATTATTACTTATTAATTTAGCCCAAACATTCATACATCTGCATTAATTGACCATTTTAGGTCAAAACTGAACTGAAAAATTAGTCTCTATGCTAAAAATTCCTCCAAAGCTAAAAGACTCAATGCTAAATTAATTTAAATTAAAGAAGCACACTCCCAAACCTACAAACAGTCGAGAGCATATGAAGGAAGCAAAGACAAGCCAGCTTTATCTCCAGGATTTTAGTGAGCTAGTAAATAAAACTCTTTCTCATCTGTGGCATCAAATTAAGAGACCCAGAGGGCATTAATGAAACACCAATGCTTTAACTTTGGTAGCTCAACATCCAATTTATATTTCTTGGTATTATCTCTACTAAGTTAGCAGATTGTTTACATCTTTGTCAACGTTTGTGTTCACTTCCACCTCCACACCTCTCAGTGCAGTGATGCCTCCTCTGGCCTTTCCACCAAGCCGTCTGTGTGACGTTCAGCTGTGAGAGAAGCAGAACCGATCACCCACCATGAGCGCTGACACCGCTTGCAGGGCAGAGCTGGACTCAGAGCTAAACGGAGAGCTGGCTGACATGGTGGCAGCCATGGATGTGGCCGCCAGCCGCATGACCCCACCTAATGGGTACCGGTCAGGGGCTCCGAGGAGCACCGCAGGCCAGAGAGCTCGACTGACAGACAGGAAGCTGTCTCTGCAGGAGAGGGGGAGCCGCATGGCACGACAACCAACCATCGAGACCAAACGAGTGTCCATCACAGATGCAGAGGTGAGGGATCGTTATCTGTTCCTTACAATCTCATCCCTGTTGAGGTCAATTAATTCGTCCTTGTTATTCTGCAGGACTGTGTCCAACTCAACCAATATAAATTGAAGAAAGAGATTGGAAAGGTAACCAAATCAGCCAATTTAACATATACTTTACTTATGATTCATTAGTTTACTCATGATTCATACATTTACTTATCATTCACAACACTTCAGGGTTCATATGGAGTGGTGAAATTAGCCTATAATGAAGATGCTGAACAGTACTATGTAAGTTGAAACTTATAAACTAAGTTAAACAGTTTATCTCAGCTTATCTTTGTACCAACGATGTATTTTATCTCTTTTATTAAGGCAATGAAAGTAGTGTCAAAGAAGAGGCTGATGAGGCAATGTGGCTTTTTGCGTGAGTAACATTTAGATGACTGAAGATGTTTCTCTTGTGTCAGTTTTGTTGTGTTTGTGTTGATGTGTGTTTGGATACTTCCAGGCCGCCTGCCTCCTCCAGGATCAAACTCACAGCAGGACCTGTTCCAAAAAGCCATGTTGCCTCTGGAGAGGGTGTACAGGGAGATCGCCATCCTCAAGAAGCTGGACCATCATAACGTTGTTAAACTAGTGGAGGTTGGTCACATTAAAAAGTATAACCTATGCAGAAACACACAGCCAAAGAGCAACAAAGTAATGTTGATGAATGGGCTTCAGCTGAAACTGAGTGAAATGTGCAAAACAATCACATATTGCAGATTTAAACAGCAGCTTTATAAATCATTGAAAAAAAAAACAAAAAAAAAACTTCATGCTCAAATCTACATTAATAATTGAAATCTCCCTTTGAAAACCAAACATTAAAGGTGGAGTATGTAAGATTTTCAATATTTTCTAAATAAATTAACTAAAAAAATAATTACAATCATAATTAGAAATTATTTTTAAACATGTAGGTTCCAGTCTGTCCATATTTGATGTGTTATTAAATTACAAGTTTAATTAATGACAAAAACCATTCTTAAATGTTTGCCTACCAGTAAAAAAAAGTGCCATTTGTCATTTGTCATTAATTAAACTTGTAATTTGATAACACATCAAATATGGACAGACTGGAACCTACATGTTCAAATTATCTAATTCTAGTAGTAGTATCTAATTATGATTGTAGTTATTTTATTAGTTAATTTATTTAGAAAATATTGAAAATCTTACGTACTACACCTTTAAGTAAAAGAATAAAAAAGAGGCACTGTTAATGTGTCTTGCAGGTACTCGATGACCCTAATGAAGATGGACTTCATATGGGTAGGAACTTTCTCATCAGTTTGAAGAAGCAAATATATGTCAGTACAAAGGCAATCTGTTTTTAAAATCTGATTATTTGTCCTTAAGCCTTCGAATTGGTGACAAAGGGGTATGTGTTTGGATTAAACATCTTTAAGTTCATAACCTGAAGGTTTAGTGATGCCACTATGAGATTTATGTTTCCATATGGTTTTACTTTTCTGCCTCTCTTATTGGCCAGTCCGGTGATGGAGGTACCGACAGAGAACCCTTTAACAGAGGAGCAGGCTCGCTTTTACTTCCGAGACATTGTCCTGGGAATAGAGTACTGTGAGTAACAGGATTTATGTCCCTTTTCCTTTTATTTTTCCAAAGAGGGCTTTTGATTTTGGTTGTAAATCATAGAATTACATTTATTATAATGCTGATATTTAGATTGTTTTTCCAAGTCATCTAAACTACCCCACCTTTAATTTCTATCATAGCATTGTGCGCATGAGCATTTCAAAGTAAGTTGTTTTACTCATCAGCCTGAAATTTGGTTTGATTTGGCCAAAAAGTGGGAAAAACAAGAAAACTAAAATTTAGAATTTCGTTAAAATGACATTTTAAAGGTTTACTGTACAACAAAACAAAAATCCATCCTTGTAAAGCGATTTTATTCTGAAAAAAACAACAGTATATATTAAGAAACTTTCCCTGAGGTGAATAAACAAGTTGGTTTGTTTTATTCTCAGTGCTGTTACATCATGATATGATGATAGAGAAAGATGCTCAGCCTGTTACGCCTTCTAAAAACCCTGTTTGATGGTTTTGTTTTGTTTTGTTTTTTTTACACACATTTAAGTCTGCATTTGTCTATTTCCACACATGAGGCTAAGAGCAATGCAGTTTCTATCTGCTGTTTATTCCTTGTTTTATGGTACTAATGGCAATAGAACTTATTTGATTGTTAAACAAACAATATGTCATAACTTGTAACTACAGTCTTACCAGAAATTATGTTTTAAGTTGATTACAATGGTTTCAATGACTTGTTTTATTCTCTGTGTATATATGCAGTGCACTACCATAAAATCATCCACAGAGACATCAAGCCTTCCAACCTGCTGCTGGGAGACGACGGTCACGTCAAAATTGCAGATTTTGGTGTGAGCAACGAGTTTGAAGGGGCAGATGACCTCCTGTCAAGTACAGCAGGAACACCGGCTTTCATGGCCCCCGAGACGATAAGTGAAAACCAGCAGAGCTTCAGCGGAAAGGTGAGACAGCCGTTAGTAAGTTATGTGCGTTTCGGGCTGTGATTTGTTGTCATACCACCAACAGGTAACGCATGAACGATGACACATCTTGTTTTTTACCAGGCGGTAGACGTGTGGGCGATGGGAGTCACTCTGTACTGTTTTGTGTTTGGAAAGGTAAGCAGGCAGCAAGATTACTAAGAATCCAATTCAACACCTAATATGAAGTGTTTAAATTGTTTAATTTGTTTGTCTCTCTCCAGTGCCCTTTTTATGATGACTACATTGTTTCTCTGCACAGCAAAATCAAGAACAGGCCAGTGGAGTTCCCAGAGACGTAAGCAAACACACATTCTGATTACATTATACTGCAAAGTTTACTCCTCCTGTTATGTGTGCATATGAATAACACAATACCTTAATGGATTCAATCTAAGATTCTTTCTATATCTCTATATCTATATCTATATCTATATCTATATCTATATCTATATCTATATCTATATCTATATCTATGCCTATATCTATATCTGTAAATTAAATTAAATAAAAATTCCTTATTTGTTCCAGAGAGACATTTAAGTTTTGTAGTAGTTTTTTTTTCCCTTGTCACCAGTGGTTAGCATCCTTAGCTAAACCCTCTTTATTTACAAATATCTATGTATCCTTGTGAATTCTCATCATGGTAAAAATATCCGCCTTCTTATTATTTTTTTTACTTGACATTTGTGTGTAACTGAAAACATTACTGATTTTTAAAAAATGTTGCCTTTATTTTTACTTTTATCATCATCATTGCTGTTACTTTAACAGGCCATTGATAAATAGCGAGCTCAAAGATCTCATTGAAAGGATGCTGGATAAAAACCCTGCAAAAAGAATCACCATACCTGAAGTAAAGGTAAGAATGTCAACACCAACGCTGCATTTTCACAATGAATGTGTTAATATGTGAGTGTTGTGATTGCAGCTCCATCCATGGATGACAGAGAACGGCTCGAATCCGCTCCCTCTGGAGGAGGAGCACTGCAAGGCAGTGGAGGTCACTGAGGAGGAGGTGCAGAACAGCATCAAACTCATCCCGAGCCTTTCTGCGGTGGTGAGTCGCTTTTCCAAACATGCTTTTCTATTTATGAATTCAGAAAAACAGAAAATAAACCTTTTGTCTTTGTGTTGTGTTTAAAACAGTAGAATTATGATGTTTGTATGAGGAGGAGGATAAGAGTAAATTTCATGGTATTACATTAAATTATTTTAATATAATTTACTATTTTATTATAATTTTGTTATTTGTATTTTCTTTTATCCTTTTTTCTGTCATGCTTTTAATGTTTCATGTAAAGCACTTTGAATTGTCTTGTACATGAAAGGTGCTATACAAATAAACTTGCCTTGCCTTACAAATTTTCTTTTTTGAAAAAAAATAAAAGAAAATTATAATTGCTTACTAGTCCAAAGGTTTTTACTAAAAACAGAAAGAAAATTTGTTTTAAAAAAACACAGTTAAAACCTCTCATTTCTTTTCTGGCTTTATGAATATGTTTGTTTTTTCACAAAGATTGTCTCTGATGTCCATTACAGATTCTTGTGAAGTCCATGCTTAGGAAGCGGTCTTTCAGTAATCCCTTTGAGTGTCAGGGCAGACGGGCAGAAAGGTCCATGTCTGCCCCCGGAGGTCTTCTTACGTAAGTAGCCTGCTCTGCAAATCCTGTCTGCTCCTCTCTACCAGGCTGCCAGCTCTGCGATTAGACCTCCAACAAACCAAAGCAGCAAACAGATGCTTGGATTTAAAATAAATCAGTTCCATACTTCACATGTAGAGTGTCTCTCACACATGGCATATATTGATCATTAATCTTTGAGAACTGATGATTTCATGCTGTATTTGTTGGGCTATGATCCTGTAAATGAGCACAAGCACTCAGGCAGTGCTTGTGCAAGTGGATCCTCTGCAGCCACAGTAATCACTGCACTGCTTCTGTTTCCATTAACAAGCCAGTCCTGTTGGTTAGGGGGGGCACAGCTAATTACACCTCCATGTGAAGAGATGTGGAGCTGCAGCTACATCCTCCTCCTCCTCTACACTTACCCTGCCACCAGTTGTACTGCAGACAACAATGTGCAGTCTTCCACTCAGTAAAACAATCATACTGATACGTGTTAAACACAGCTGGCAGCGATTTAAAAAAAACAAAAAAAAACAACTTGAGCTAATATTAACTTAATAGCTGTTTATGATAATAGAATGTAAAAAATGTAATTATTTAATCATCTGAGGGGTCGTGATTAATGCTGACTTACAGAAGATCATGATATTTTTCACTGATCTTCTGGGAGGGATGATGTATTGTGGCATTTTGTTCCACTTTATACTCTCTGTATTAGAGATTATCAAAATCAAGTTTAGACTTTACAACACATTCCAATATGAACCCAGATGGTGTAAAATTACATGAATAATAATCATTTTAAAAAATGGATCAACTAAAAATTATTTGCAAATCAAAGTGTTATTTCATCCAGATGAATTTCTTTTTTAACACAGTAACAGAGTTTCTTGCACATAAGTTTAGAGTCCAGCAGCAGAATCTGGTAGGCCAGGTTTTGGAAAAGTGACCTTCTGTTTATTAGCGCTGATAAAAGCTTTGTAGGAAGCCACCGCTGTATTAAATGAAGCGGTCACTTGTCATCATGTTATTCTCATTCAAAAATATTCACCATTTGAGAAAAATGCCTGCAGAAAACTTTGTTGCTTTGCAGAAAAGATGGATGAAAAAACATTTAAATCCTGAACGAAACCAAACTTCCCACAGTTATTTACTGCTGATCCTTACAGGAGCAGTAGTGGGATGAAGTTTTACATAAACATTATGAACTGCTAATTTTCTTTATAATTCCCAAGCGGAGCTTTTTTTTTTTCTCCAAATGTCGATTTTATCGCGCTGCAGTCTTGCAAAGATAAAAATGTGTTTATAACTGTGTTGCCACATAATGGAGTGTAATCCCTGGCTTCTTATATCACATCTCCTTGCAGTGGTTCTTGGGGCTTACTGGGGTCTTCGCCTCTGCCTCATCCTTCCTTGAGGTAAATTGTTAAAAAAGCATTTAGGCTGAGCTCACACGCTTACTTAGCACAGCTCATCTGTTGTTTGCTCAACCTTAAGAGGATTTAAAATGGACAAAACAAAACAAAGCCCTCAGCTGTACCTAAAATAAAGGGCCATTGATGAGTCCTTTGTGCAGGCTTTCTCGTCTCTTGTGTCCTCTTGAGGGTGATGTGGATACAAAGCGATGAGCTGTGCTGTAAAGGACACGCACTCCATGACATTTTTAGTCTAGTGTCACCCCTCCCTCTCCTCATTTGCAATCTCACGCGGTACGTGCAACAGCATGATCAAGCACTTGTTGCCCACAGGAAAGTCAGCAAAGAGGGGAGCAGAGAAGGAGAGTTGGAGGACTTGTATGAAGACGAATCAGCTGCAGAGACTGCAGATTAAAGTGACACATGTAGCGCAGCTGGGAGGGTGCAACAAAGTTTATTTTTTACTAAACTTGTCTTTTGGATCATACTTCTGTTCTTACTTACTTTTGTTTCCACATTTGTGCAGATTTTAAGATTAATGATGACTAAAAAGATAGATTAATTGTACTTTAAATGAAACCAAACATTCAATAGCCAGATTAGATGTCATTCTGTGCTTGTTTTCAGTTCTGTGAAATTTTTTTGTTACAGCTGGCATGCCTGACAGAATACAGGGAATGTCAAGTTTATTAATGGGCTGAAATTGTAAATATGCTCCGTAAAGAAAATATTTTTACATTTTCTTACAGCAGTTGATGATAATAAAAGTCATAATGTTCAAAACAAGTTGTATCTTGTTTGTGTGTGTGTGTAATTTTTTGCAAAACCCTTTTAAAAGTCCATACTTTAAACTGTCTTATTTGATATTTATTCAGCATTGTCTTAGAATTTTATATAATTTAAACTTATATATCATTCAAAGTCCTGCTCTAACTCCATTTTACACATATATCTGCGTATCTCCAGACATTTGTATCCCAAATCTGCTTCTGGATATTAAATGTATTGTAGTAATCAGCCCAGAAGAGGGCAGCATCTTGTAGTGAGCCACTGCTCTGACATCCAGGAGTAAATATATTTTCGCTTTGTGAAACTGGATTATGTAATTAAAGTACATGAAAAAGTATGGGAATCAACCTTTTTTATGTTCCTTAAGAATAAATATATGAAATATGAAATGTTATTTTACTAGAGGAATCAAATAAATGTTCTCTTTTTAATCCATTTCTTTCATTTTCTGAAAAGATATTGCAGTACTGGCTACATGGATGTTAATTAAGGACAATTTGAGGCCAAAAAAATGTAATTTTAAACTTCTTAGAACTAAAACCACTAATTTGCAATTCTATCGAAACAGACTGCAAACTATTCTCACTATTAAGAGGTTGAATATGTATTTAGCCTGAACTATTTTACACCACTCCTTTCTTTTCCTCTTTGATGCAAAAATAGACGTTCAGCTCTGTGAAAGGAGGAGGCATGATGCTGCAAAATATAAAATCCCTGAACACAAGTGCCACTGCCACTCCCCATCACAGCATTACTGCCAAAGCACATTGTCCTGATCAGCACAAATTTCACTTTAATCGTGCTGAGGTGTCTCTGAGAGGCAGGAGTTACTGGGATCAAGTGGGCCGAAGCTTTCTCTGGCTATTTGTGAAGGAGGTTGAACTGTATACAGTCTCATGATGATGTAAAACAGAGCAGCAGCACTGGAAAGTCCAGCTATATCTCTAAGATTAAAATAATTCAATTTAAAAAGCATTTTTGTTGTTTGACAGCTCTGACAAGCTCCAGACCTTAACAGAATGAAATGGGTATCAAATACATTTTAAAAATTAAAAAATTATCAGGGTATCTAAAAGTAAACTAGTTAAACTAACATTGACAGTGGAGATCTCTCAAGTGATATTATAATACTGGTTAATAACTCTTTCAATCCACCCATGTTTTCTGGATGATTATGTCTGAGTTCCTACAAAGTCAAGAAAATTGGACAAAGATGAACAATATGTGTCGGGTTGACTAAATAAATAACACGAGTGAAGCCAAAGCAGAAGAGAAAAAAGACAGTGTAAATGTAATGATGTGTGAGCATTAATAATTCAGTCAATATCACTGCCATGTCATTAATGCAAGAGTAAATCTAATTATTTATGAGTGTGTGTTTTATTAAATGGGTGTTTTAGAGGCTTAGTATAGGCGACATTCGGGAAGATTCATCAGTCTTATTTGTGTCAGATGCATCAGTACCTGTTTTAAATAATCTTTGAACCACATTAAAAGTTAACATAAAAGTAAATCAAGTGTATTTATTGTATGTCAGACAGATGTAGCCATACAGAGCCACACTGACGTTGTCAGGAATCGTTCCATACAGTGCATAAACTTATGGTCACAGCAAAAACATATGTGTGCTCTTGCTGGGGTGCACTGCTGGAAAATTTGACCATAACTATGATCTGATAGTGGCTTTAATGTTGCAAAAAAGACATTGTGAGCAAGAGTTCAAGATTTCAGTATCTCCCTGCAATGAGATACTGAAATATGCAAACCTCTTTTTTTCTCTCTTGTTAGCTTAGGGTAATATTTAAGGTCATAATGTACTGTTTTATGCCGCAATCCAGAAAATATTGAAAAAAAAAACCACAGACTTTTAAAGTGGTTGGTATACAGTCCATCACACATTATGTCAGAATAAAAGCAACAAAACTAGGATTTTAAAGTTTATGTATACACTGTATACAATTTTCTTATAGCTTTTATTCTTAAAACCATTTTACTTCTTCTGCTGTACAATTACAAAAAATATTCAAATCATAAAATTGCATGAAACTCATGCATTTTCCACTTTATAGCTGGCTTTTCTGTAAGATTAAAAGGAAATTGCTAACTATTCTTCAGCTCTTGCAAGCTGAAATGGTTCATTTGTATTCGTGTAGTCAGCCCATTTTTCTGCTCGCTGCAGTTATGTGACGACCGACCAAAGAGGAGTGCTTCTGAGCAAAGATTTCTGTGGAAACAGTTGCCATGCAACGGCACAATACAGCGTTCATACAGAGTAGTAACTTCATTGTATGACTGCTCTTTTTCTTTAACTCCCACAGCTAAGCAGCATCCTGCTCTATTCTCTTCTGTCCTTATATACTATATTTTAAATGCATAGGGTCTTTATTTTGGGAATATAACTGAGATGTCATTGTTTCATCAGTGGTCAAGGGAAACTTTGCTCCAGCGTCTTCTTCCACACCCAAATTCCCTTCAGTTTCCACATTCAGAGCCAGCTAGTTCAGCCTCAACAGAAAACCTTGGCTCTCACAGTTAAACATCAGTTGCCGTCACTACACTACATTTCATGCCTTCAGCCTCAGCCAGTTCCTTGTCCAAGGTCCTCCTCTGCTTGTTATTCACCACATCTGACCCCACTGGCCTGATGTCAGTTGAGCTGTACATCCCCTCCAGGCTCAGAAAAGAAGTGAAAGAAAGTTTATTTTGTTTTTTTTTTTTTTTTCCTACTTCTTCTTTTCACTGTGGGAAATCCCCTGTGCCCACATACTAAATGAGTCACCGGCTCAGATATCAGGCGGCAGACCCACAAACAAGCCAAGGTATAATTTGTCAAGCAGCTGGCACCTGGAGAGCTAACTGTAAAACAGTGTTTAGTTGATTAGACATTGCTAAGTCACAGAAGCTGCAAATATCTCCAGTTAAGGAAAATAGAAAACACTGAAAATGGGAAGAAATTTAGAAAGTTGATCATTATTAGGAATTTTTCTCGCGAGGATATCTATCTATCTATCTATCTATCGATCTACGCAAGTTGTGCATGGATTTTGATTCTTTGGGAAATATCAAAGATGGAACAAGGAACATGTGATTAGATTAGGAGGATGAGAGACAAAATGGGAAACAACTGAATTTGCCATTTGCGCTTCTTACTCAAAAATATTGCCCACAATCCTTTGCCAAATAAAAATAAAAATAAAAATGACAATGGCTCTGCCCTGTCTGTGCTTCTAGTTTCCTGCATAATTTAACATCACCAGGTGCTGTTGAGGGCTGCAGGGTGGCATAGTGGTTAGCACTGTGACCTTGTAGCAAGAAGGTCGCTGGTTTGATTCTCAGTTGGAGCAGAGTTTGGACAGTGGCCTTTCTGTGTGGAGTTTGCATGTTCTCCGTGTGTGTGTGTGTGTGTGTGTGGGTTCGGTCCAGGTACTCCAGTGTCCTCCCACTGTCCAAAGACATGCATGGTAGCTTAATTGGTTATTTTAAATTACCCCTAGGTGCGATGGACTGGCGAGCTGTCCAGGGTGTACCCTGCCTTTCACCTCAAGACTGCTGGGATAGGCTCCAGCTTCCCTGCGACCCTCCCTCGGACTAAGCGGTTAGGATAATGGATGGAGGTGCTGTTGAAATATTTTAGACATTTGTGTTATTAAGCGTAAACAGTTTCAATTTTTGTGATTTCTTTGTTTCAGAAACCTTTATGATCAGCACCCAATTAGAGGAGGAGACTGCGATAAGTCACCTTTTCTGAGGGCTGACCACACAACCCTTCTTCTGTATCACTATTCACGGTATCCCCCTAGAAAGAGAGAAGAGCACCAGATGCTAATTTGCTAAAGCTTATTTACTTTTCTTCCAGTTTAAATGGTCACAATAATAAAATTCAAATAAGAGATTTACCACTAAATTTCTGCATGCTGATGTTATTTATAATGCCCAAGACTCTCCAGCAGTGAGAAGCCTTCAAAGTACACAGGTAGTGACGTAACCAAGGGGAAGGGGAGGATGGACTTAATTTTAGAATTACAAAACTTCTCATCATACAGGCTTGTGTAGTTATGAATAACTGCATCCTACAATTATTTGTCTAAAAAGCAGCAAATGGAAAGCAACCTGAAAACGACTGTAGAGTAGTGTGGTGCAGACAGAAGGAGAAGCGCAATGTATCCTGAAATGTTTCAGGACGAGTGCTACCAAAGATAGCATTTTAAAATCTTCCACTGAACGTTCTGGCACTTTTTGATAAATAATACAAAGTCTAAATGTTAGTTTAAATAATTAATTTTGGAGCAGTCATGCATAACAGCTGTCTTTGTGCCAAAAAGACTCAGCAGCCTTTTGTGTCCTTTTATAACTCAATGCTGCACAAAAAAAATAGCTATAACGCTATTTTGGAATGAAATTCAAGAAAACAGCCGGTTTTAGTCTATTGCTTTTCTAATTTTATACAATTTTATGCATTTATGTGGCTAAGAATAAAGTTGATGAATCAGGCTCTTTTAACTGGAGATATGAATTCTTGCCATCCATACAGCGGCGCATGGTCTCTATAGTGGAGGGGCTGTCACATTGATGTCTCTGGTCTACCAACTGTCTACTCTCAGGCTGCAGGGGGAAGCCTATTTATAGATCTGTCTCTGTTCTCAGTCCCCTCTTTCTCTCCATCTCTCTTCTCTCCCTCATTCCTTACCTCTAATGTGTTGATATTTCTGGAACTTCACATCTATTATCTTAGCATCTTTGAGGTGCTGATCACAGTGAGTTGTATCTCAAACTTCTAAAACTGAACGTGTCTGCAAAGAGGTACTCAAAAAAAGAAGGTAGTGTGTTCAAGTCTGGTGCTGGTACCAAAGCATGCTTAATTAGTCCACCAATAAGCCAAAGCTTGTTTTTAATATTGAGAAGTTGCAGCCTTTCACCTCTGGTCTCAAACCTTCACAATGCGGTCAGTTTTTATTCATATATACTATTTCAGCAAAGTGTTAATTACTTGTGAGTCCATTTTCAGACTATTTGCTTGGTATGGCCAGAGCTGAGCTTCCAACTTTGCCCCAGTGCCTAAAACCTTGTGATTTGATTGATGAGTCATTGGCTATCATTTACTGTGAGCCACATGTGCCACAAGAGGTTCTCTCACAAGAGGTTCAGTCAGGTGTCTCAAACCTGAATGTGTAATAGGTACACAGTTTAAAAACATGATTTATTACAATTATTATAAATTGCGGACTGCAGAATTGCCATGTCCACTTTTGGCTTTCAAAATTCATTCATTCATTCATTTTCCGAACCGCTTATTCCATTCAGGGTCGCGGGGAAGCTGGAGCCTATCCCAGCCGGCTTTGGGCGACAGGCAGGGTACACCCTGGACAGCTCGCCAGTCCATCACAGGGCGCTTTCAAAATTGAAACATGTTTATATTTTTTTTTCTGTGAAACCTGCACAAATGTGATATTCTCGACTATTAGATGTTCAAAAATAAACACACACACACAGATTGAAAAATGTGTTTATCTCATGATGCAACTATATTTTTAAAAATTGGCAAATTTATTTGTTAGCCTTTTTCATGTGAGACTGAGAATGGACATGAGAATGTTCTGAAAGGAACTCAATAAACAGAAACAAATCTTAAACTTTTCAATGACTTTTTGACAAATGTCACCCAAAAATAATAACTAAATAAAATAAATAAATAAAAAATAATCCCATCATCTGATTTTAAAATGAAAGAAGAAAAACATGCCAAATTGCAAAGAGCATGGTCTATCATGCTAAGGAGCCCATGCAAACACGTCCAAAGTTACAGTGTGTACATGCTTATAACAAGATGGTGTCCATCATTTTTAGTTTCAATTTTAATTTAAATTAGAAAACACTTTATAGTGTATCACTTATAATCTCACAAAAACTGAAGCTTCACTTGTGAAAAATGCTAAAAATGCTGAAACACTTCATGGCCCATGACTGCAGTTTAAAATTGGCCTGAGATGTGCAGTAAAGTAGCCCGTCTGCATGCTGTAATCTGTTAATGTCAGAGCCAAAATGAGATCTTTTTGCTAGCTAGCTGCTAGTGGTGGCTTGCTATTTGCCAGAGGGGTAGGAATCCTTTTTATATCTAAAAGGAAAGGTGATGCATAACCAGCTACCTTTCAAAAGATTGAAAAGATTTCATAAAATTCAGAGAGCACCACAAATAATCCGCCAGTATCTATTTAAATACACACCTACACACCTATTGGTTTACAAAGTTTATTTTTAATGCTTCCTCAAAGGTACAGATTTCTTTAGCTTCTCTAGAAGACACAATAGATATGTGAAACGAGGAACGAAAGACAATAATTTAGAGAGCACTTGCCTGATGGTGACATGCCTCAAGGATAAGCTGTGCTTTGTCATTCTGACCTCCCTTCATGTGAGGACAGATAGAGCAATTACTCTGTAGGTGGAAGTGAAGCAGAAATGAACAATTTTCTGTTTCCTGTAAATTAATTTCGACTTAAAATATCCTGTGGTAATATGCTGCATAAAGATGACGGAGGTGTATTAGTGTCGCTGTACATAGTCTGTTTGATGTGCAGTAAACAGTTTAAATTACATTACTCCATTACAAATATTTATTTAGTTTTACTCTAATTTGAAAGAATTAGCCTCTAAATTGAATTTTAGCTGCAGGAGATTCAATTACACATCCATCAGCGGGCCCCTAAGTGTTTGAGATGTATAATGTCACCAGAATATCCATTATGCCAGGGTTCCTGAAAGTGTTGCAATGCATTAGAAAAGCAGCATGAAGACAGATTGGAGCTGAATAATGACACCTTCTGTGTGCTTTGAGCTTTCATTTCTTTAACAGGATGCAATAGGTGTCTGAACAGTGCAGAAAGGAGCTGGGCTGATGGTGGGATACTTATTACAGCCCTAGCAACAGGAACAGGATTGGTGGGTGTGGAGAGTGAGCCTGTCAGCTATTGGCTGGTAAGGAGGACCGTTTAAAGCACAGAATTTCATCTCATGAAAGGTTCAGTGCAGCATGCTGCAGCAAGAGGCTGCAGTTGGAGGGTGGTGGTGGTGTGGGGGGGATCCAAGAGCTTGCCACTGGAGCACATCAATCAGTACAACGATGCATCTCCCAATTTCGAAATTAAGAGATTTGAACAGTAGCTAATAAATGTTATATTTGCATGTAAAGCCATAATAGGTAGGTAGTCTTAAAGGCTCCAGAGATGCTGACTCTCATGCAGGTAAAACATGGTGGATATTATTTTATTGCACCGCTCCTCAGCTGTGATCATAAACCTGTTGTCTTTTTCAGAAGTATTCTTTGATCTATGCCCTAATTAAGTTAATGATTATCAAGTTGGTCTTAAATAGTGCCTCATGTTGGACGTTATGGTTGCTGTGTGGGTTAGCAGTGTCTCTGCACTACAGCTAACACGACTCCATCTTGCGTGTTCACCCACAGACGCTCAATACATGCATCAGTGCAGAGACATACTATACATACAGTATCCACCTAGATATGGATTCAAACACTCACACATGCTATGCACACTGGTTATGTGACCCCCCCGATGGGTTACATAAGGTTACACTGATATCCTTAATCAGCATGTGGGCAAAAACATTTCAACTTTCACAAAGAAAAAAAAATGAGCTGTTGATTTTAGTATGACACTGCATGACTAGATTACAGACAGAAATGAAAATATAGAATAAGACGATTAACAAATAACTTTAATGGGCAACAGATGGCAACCAAAAACTCCTCAGAGCATACAGTTTGCTTGCTAATTTCCATCAGGTCAGCTCTTCCTCTATCAAATTCAAGATTCAAATCAAATCCAATCCCTTTTATTTTTTTTCTTCATAGTTTTTTTTTTACTTGCATGTCATGTCACAGAAATAAGGATTAACATCCAAAATAATGAGAATTTGAAAATAAAAACAAACCACAGAGAAAAATAACCCAAATTAATTGAAATAATAATAACAATAAAAATGAAAACAAAACAAAGTGTGTTTTACTGGCAATGAGTGACAGTCTCCTGACATGATGTTTAAAAAACAAACAAAAATTGATAAGTTCTCTCCCCATTCTACATAGAAAACTTGAAAATGAAAATTAAGCAGTATCTTAAGGTTGTGTGAGCATTAGGTTGTCCATCAAACTCTCCACAATGTTAAAAATAAATCAAAGCAGCTGTGACATACTGTGAGCTCATGAAGGCTGACTCATGATGGTGACATAATTGGCATACATGAGCAAGGTTGTGTGACTGACCTTAAGGCTTTTGGTTTCTCTTAAGCCATCACATCTAAAAAAAAATTAAATAAATAGAAGCCCTAAATATGCCATCCATTAAGAAAAATAAACTGGCGTCCATATGAATATATTAATTATCTGAAGAAGTAGCAGCATATTGACAATAAATCCATTCAGCAGCTTTCTGTGCTCCTAAGCAGCTTCCTGGTGTTTAAGTTTGTTCTGAAGAGGTGTATTTACTTAGCAAATTATAAACTCTATTGAATTGTTTCTGCTTTCCCTGTAACTCTATCAATGTGCACTGGTGTTGAATATTCATATCTATGTGCTGTACAACAGCAGACACACATACGAGTGAGCAACTGTTGAAAGGAAATTATTACTTTGCACACATGTTTGCAGGAAATTAAAATACCGGAAGATAAAATTCCTTTTTTCCTGTTAAAGACTAACTTGCAAATGAGGCATACAAAATAATACAGGCATGAAAGGACAAAAAAAAAAGCACGGACTTTACGCAAACAAACGCCATTAAAACGTTCCATGAAGTGCCTGTACTTAAAACCAAATATACTCATGGGTGACAGTACAACAATACACTAGACCACCACGGAAATGGTGCATGTATAATTTAGTCATATTCTTTTTTATTATCATAGCTATTATTTCGGTTCTTGTGCAACTGCTACATAATGACTCACATTCAAGATATTTTGTCACTCAGGAACAGCTAAAATGTATAAAAACAGAGAAAAAAGTACTGTCAGAAATCAAAAATGGTCCATGTTTGTGAATTCATAACAGAAACATTGAGCGTGGAAACGTCACCATTATTAAAACTGGATAGCATGACAGAAAAAAGTACTTAAATACTGTTCAAAGAACAAAATATATTATAATCATACTTCAATGTGACAAACACCAGCTGGTAAGGTTAAGTGAGCACTGGTGGGTTTCTTTTTTTTTTTTTTTAAATCTTGCTTTTTTTTTTGTCTTTCATTAACAAATTAAATACACATATTGCATGTCACTATAGCAACGCCCGTTACAGGTCAATTTTTACGATCACCATTTTGGTATAGCAAATCAAAAACCATAACAAAAATCAAATAAATTAGAAATCAGAACTCAACATCAGACAAAGCTGGTTTTTCTCATTCATATGAATACTTAACACCCACAGTATAAGTTAATAAAGTCAAGCTACTGTATATAAATACATCACCAGCATGCACAATATTGAATAATTGATATTATCATCTTACACTGAAGAAACAGTATAGTAGGCAAGTGCATTTAATAAAACAAACACAGAAGTAAACCACAAACTCTGAAGCTGCTTTTTATTTTTTGTCTTTTTTTTTTTTTATTTTAAGTCTCTGCCTTTAGTGATCTTCACCTCCAAAGTAATCAATGGTTCCAGTGACATGTAACAGACTTATCTGTATGATGCCCAATCCTCTTTAGACAGAGCGAGGGTACATAATTTGTTCATTCAGTCCTTGTTTTTCACCTGTATAATTTATCCTCTAAAATTTGGGGGGATTTAACTAGTTTATCTCTTTTTCTATGCTAGTGTAAGCATTAATGGCGTTCAGGGCCCTGCCTCATTTAGAGACTACTATTACTGGAACCAATGCAAACTAGATTTGTGAGGCATTCCCATTCAAGCATTTTCTCTCTCAAGTTACTCAAATGCATCTCTATCACGCAAAAACCTAAGTAAGCAGCTTATCTTGACAGAACAAGATCAGTTCCTATGCCAGTGTGAGGCTGCCATTTCAATCCAACAACAACCACTTCAGGCTGATTGACTGACATATCAGTGGTTTTGGCAAATGTCAAAGAGAAAATCAAGAAGACGGAGGCCCCTTTCAACTGTATATATATTTCTATATATATTTAAACTAAGATTTAACCTCCACTCTCACCTCTCTTTTGATTCTTTTCTTATAACACATGGAAAAATAAAGAACTGCTGCTGCGGTAGTATCATCGGCATAAGCGGCTGCCAAAGTCCACCGGCCCTTCATAATTTTTTTATTTTTTGAAGTGTGGTTTCTCTTTAATTGTTGCCCTCCCCGCCCTCGTCATCCTGCTGGTCACTTGTCCACAGTGTCAAGTTGTCTCGGAGCAGCTGCATGATGAGAGTGGAGTCTTTGTAGGAGTCCTCGTTGAGGGTGTCGAGCTCAGCGATGGCGTCATCGAAGGCGGTCTTGGCCAGATGACAAGCCTGCTCCGGGGCGTTCTGGATCTCGTAGTAAAACACAGAGTAGTTAAGAGCTAAGCCCAGGCGGATGGGGTGAGTGGGCTGCATGTGCTCCTTGCTGATCTCGTGAGCCTCGTTATAGGCCTTCTCCGATGACTCCACCACTGTGGCCCTCTTCTCTCCTGTGGCCACCTCGGCCAGGTACCGGTAGTAGTCGCCCTTCATCTTCAGGTAGAACACCTTGCTCTCGTGCTGCGTGTCGCTGCAGTTCTTGATCAGGAAGTTGTCCAGGAGGTTAAGCACATCTTGGCACACGGCCTCCAGCTCTTTCTCAATCTTCTCCCGATAAGCCCTCACCATCTCGATCTTCTTCTCATTGCCATCGGCGGAGGTCTTCTGCTCAATGCTGGAGATGACCCTCCAAGAGGAGCGGCGGGCGCCCACCACGTTTTTGTAGGCAACAGACAGGAGGTTCCTCTCCTCATTGGACAGGGCCTCATTTAACTCTGTTACCTGGAAGAAGAGGAACAAAGGCTGTTTAATTATAAGAAACAGTGCAGAGACAGAAAATCTAAGACTTTTGTCTTTGTAAAATGGAACAAGCAGCTTGAGGGGGGGGGGGGGGACAGGAAATTAAATCCAAGTACAGAATTCACAGTTTCACAGAACCTGGCCCATTCTCTGGTAATGGCTGCAAATCATCCAGAGAATATACTTTCAGAATAATTTCTCTAGAGATTTATGAACCAAATGGATCAAATAATCAAAGAGCACAAACAGATAACTTCATAAAGAAAATCATCATTAGTTGTAGGGCTAAATTCGACAACAAGTCATCTTTTTTCATCAAAGTGCTCAGCGTCATCCACGGCCAAGAGGATGAGCAATATTTCATTTGTCATGTGCAATTCCCAGTTTCCATGGCAATCCATTCATTTAGTGCACCAGTAGCTCCAGCTGCCACGTGTGCAACTAATGCCAGTTAGTAAGAAATGATATAGAAGATAGTTGGCAGCAGCGGGGGTTGGGAAAGGAAAGGAGGGATAGAGACATCTAAAATATTCCCACCGGCACTCGGGGGCAGCTGCAATGTAAGTGAAAACCATCACTGCACTGGCGGTTCACATGTCCCAGTGACCTTCTCTCTGGCTCAATCTGACCTTTTTACCTGTTTAAAACTCCAAGCTGTGACATCACTCTGAGCGAGACAGATCAGGATGATAGCTGAGTAGTCATTAAATAGGCTGTGTGTCTATAAAAAGGTCATATTACTCAGGTTTATTTGATTGGAAATGGACCCTATGCTGGAACATGGCTTTTATCCGGATCAATAACTGAAACGAAACATCTTGTTCTGGAAAAACAGAACCTAAGTGATATTCCTCATTTTTTGTAAGCTGTGTTATACTCTCTGCACAAAGAGGGAGCTACGTAAGCAGATGGGGATGATCGCTTAACGTATAGAAATAGAGTGGCCTTTACGGTGCCTGCCAAAAAAAAGTCGCACACTCTCAGCGATGACACACAACAAATTTACGATCCCGTGAGACAGATTCCTAACCATTGTTTTTTAAAGGAAGCAAATGTGTCAAATTATAGGCTAAATAATAATGACTGTAAAGCTGACAACAAGGTCAACGGGACTGCAGTTGTATTAATGCAGCTTCAGATTGTACAAATCTTATTTTGCAACCAAGAAGAGCAAGAGATCACTTGTTTTAATTGTTATCGGCAAATCATTCCTGGTATCAAACATGAAGACCATATTTCATGACATAAGGCAATATCTGTTTGGTTTGGGGCTCTTAGTCAGAACAATGGTTTTTAAAGATTTCTGATCAGCATTTCTTAATTTAATAATCATTAACTGCACCAGAATTTATTTTTACATCTGTTTTTCATGAAGAACATGAAGATAATGACCTTGGATTTTCATTTTTGGCTGCAATGGCAAGGGATTCCCTTTGATTATAGAGTGAGTACACACCCCTGCAAAAGGGCCCAGTTTGGACTGCACTGACATGGCAGATTGTTTAAAGGGAAAGGAATCCCTCCTGGCTGGCACACCATCCCACCTCCTGCAACCAGAAACCCCTTGATGACAAATGATCCATGGGGGCTTGCTTGCTCCATCGCTCCTGGGGAGCATAAGACAAAATGTTCCTCCTTTAAAGCGACGACTTTTAGTTTGGGTGTGAGCTCATGCGTTGGCAAAAGATTCCCAGGATGCTGCTGGTTCCAGTATGACCTGATGTGACACAGCAGTTTTTTTTTTTCATCCTTTTTAACTCACTACTGGATTCAGTCTCACAATGTCTTTGGAAAAAAAAGGGAAAAGAAAGGAAGGAAAAGCAGACAAAGGCTCTGTCCTCAGTGCCGTCCAATAAGAGCTGAGAAAGCTAATGCGAGGCAGGCAAGCCATGTCATCTTCCTCACATCAAGTATAACACCGTTTAATCAGGATCACTGACTTAGAATGACTTTAAATGGCTGATAGATCGCATTCCTGACACACAAACTGCACATGCACCCGTACATACAAGGGTAAATGTGAAAATTCAGGGGGGGAATGACAGAAAACAACTCGCTGGAATTAAATCTGATCAAATTGACTCACTGCAGTATGACAAAGAATATTCTAGAGATTCTGCTGCCTCCTACGTTTCATTAATGGAAAGGGCAGTTCTTAGAGGAGCCGTTTTCCTAAACAGTCATGCTCAGATGATGTCTCCCAGTCTCCTTTCCCAGTCGTAAAATGGGCTGTTTCATTGTCTTTAGAATTTATGTGACAAAGAGAGCAAAAGGAGGATGAAGAGGGAGGTAGCAGCTGATGTGCTTTTCCAGAGCAGCCTCACATAGCTCCCAGAGGTTCTTATAAATTCAGCATAATGGAGGAAGGGGAGGTAGGGTGGTACATAAAGTGTGTGTGTGTGTGTGTGTGTGTGTGTGTGTGTGTGTGTGTGTGTGTGTGTGTGAGGAGGAGAAGGGGGGGGCAGTTAATGCAACAGAGCAGGACTATTATATGATGCAAGGCTCTTATTAGCTGAGAGATGCAGTCAGGGCCTGCATGCATTTCATTGTAATATCCTTCCATCGAGCGGTACAGCAGACAGAAAGGCACCGCCCAACATTTGGACTCGACTCGTGAAAAAAAGGAGCTGTGAGCTGGCAACGAACTGGTGAAAAGACAATGAATGCTATTAAAAAGGATTTTAAATTGGCAATTGCACGTAGTGCAATTAAATACCGAGCCAGTTTGCAACCAACACAGCCGAGATTGCAGGGAAGAGTCTTTACGCAAATCAGCAGCAACACAGCAATGTTTAAATACATCTATAAGTCAGAATGATTGTCTTCTTTTTGAATGGACTTACCGATTTCATAGCAGCTGCCATATCATCATATCTCTCAGCTTGTTCAGCCAGCCTGGCTTTCTGCACCAGCTGCTCGCGATCAACCATGTTTTCTTATAGATATTTGGCTGCTAAGTCGAGCTGCTCTACCTGGTTTTGTATGAAAGTACAGATATTTGAAATCGCACTGCAGTGAAATCCTATGCGAACCTAGTGCTGCAGCTGTTCCCTGCTGTCTGTCTTAAGCTCCGCGCAGACGGGACACCCTCTCCTTTCTCCCTCCCTGCCTGCCTTCCTCCTCACTCCTCCTCCACCTCCTCCCCCTCACCACACACTCTCCATGGGCTGCGTCATCACTCGGGAAGGTGGGTGTTTGCCAATGATGTAACACTCCATACATGGGAAGCAGAGGGCCAGGCCTGGATGGATGTGAGCGGCGCTGCGCGAAAGGCCTTGTGGGAAATGTAGTATTTTACTGCAGATGTACCTAAACAAGATTTTTCACTGGTTTTATTGGGGTTAAATTGATAACAGCCATAAAGATACACTTAAAAACATTTGCAAAAGGTTATAAAATAGCAAAAAGTTCCATAGACACTTGGGGAGCCTTAAAATTCCTCTGGAAGTTGTGACGCAGAGTTGTTAATTTTATGTTTTTATCATTTGTAAATAGGCTACAATGAGGAAAAATTCATAGAACATTTCACAGAGGTTGACATATTAAGTGTTTTCTCAGCTCAGCTAAGTAAGAACGAATGCTCTGATGAAGAAATCTCTAAAGCAGCATACCACCATGCATCACTGTTACCGCTCCTCTAGTTGCTCTGTCTGAGTTTTGGACAGTCCTCTGTAGGCAGGTTTGTGATGGTGCCATATTGTTACCCTTTCGTAATGGCAGATTTATCAGTGCTCTCAGGACAGCTGTATAAAATGCTACTAAGAATACGTAATGCTTAGACTGCAAACAGGTAGACCTTATTTCACCAATCATGTGACTTCTGAATGTATTTGATCATGTCTTATGTCTTATGGCTTCAAAACACACACACACACACACACACACAAAACAGGGAGGTGAAAACAGTTTTCCTTTTTGTCACATATCTTGCCAGTTTTAGTAGATAAAATCACAAAGAAAATCCATTTAAATTATGGGTTATAAAGCAAAAAAATCTGGAAAAACCCCAAGGGTAGTGAGCACTTTATCAAGGTACAAATTTAAACTGTAGTCTGATATGAAGGAACTTCCTGCTGTGATGAATGAAGAACTAAAATGCTGAATTCTGCTAGAAAGGAGAAATAAAAGTGCTGCCTCTTTTCAGAATAACTGTTCATTTTAAGCTGAAATTTGATGTATGTCAGGAAAACTGTGTTTATAATCCTTCATAATCAGACAGAAAAAAAGTCAAATTATTAAAGAGGCCTTAAAGGAAAATATTCTGCTTCTTATTATTTTGTGTCACATAAAAATGTTCACTTTGTTTATTTATGTTCTGCATGGCCAACATCTCGAATAACGATGCACATTGTCTTATAATGAAAAAAGTGAAATTCTAAAACATTGTATAAAATGAATCAGTCTAACAACGTGTCACATTTGCAGCTGAGCAATGAATCCATTGGTTATTATGTTTTTTCCATTTTATTTTTCACAAGTTACAGTAAACAACCTGAGAGCCAAAGACCATTTTACATCATTTTCTTTTCTTTTGCGAGCCAAATTTGAAAAAAAAAATCACAGAAATATGCTCAATAGTGCTTATAATAATGATGACAAACAGACAAATAGTTATAAATTTATGTTAAATCACCCAAACATGCTCAAAGTTATCAGACTGAATAAAGCTCAGTCCACAGACTGATGTACTTTTACTCTTGTATGGTTAAAACAGGTTTTCTTTGTAAGAGATAATTCTTACTGACTCATGTGTTTTACTCTGTGTCTGTCTGTGTGTGTGTTTTCCTATAAATTCACCCCCACACACCAACAACAACCTTGTGTACCACTGAACATAATTGTCTTCTGCCCTGTTCACCTCCTGCTTACAGACTGTTCACAGCTCCCTCTTCTGGCCAAAATGGAGACTCAGCCTGGACAAGTTCAGATGTAACATGAGATGCTGGTTTTATAGTTTTCAGAACAGATACAAGTGTTATTCAGTATTTGTGTGAGTGATGGTACAAGATACTGGTCCAGAAGCTGTCAGTGAATGTGTAGGATAGCTTTATTTAAATCCTGCTAAGACTAATGTACAGAACTGTTTTCCACAGATATGAATGGACAGAAAACAGGTAGAAGAAGAAAAGCTGTTAAAAGGTTTATAAAAGAAATAAAGCTATGAGCTTAAAACATGATAAAAAATCTAAACAAAAATTGAGTAATCTTTTTAATCCAGGCAACAATGATAAGTAAAGGAAATACTGATAGATATATAAAAAAAAACTGCATGTTGAGGAAGTTTGGTGTTGTGGTGGCCTCTAAAATGACATTTCTAGACGCTGTGCTATCAGGACAATTTGCAACACTTGAATGAATAACTTTTAAACACATAAACAAAAATTTAAAACAATGAAACTGATTTATTTTTGCCATCAAGGCCTATAGGAGGCATTTTTCAGAAAAATACACCACATAAACACAGCATTAGAACAAAGTAAGTGGAGCCCAGTCACCTTAAAGCTTCAATCATTCAAAGATTGTAGGAGTAGTTACATTTGTGTTCACATTTAACTGAAGATGGCGGGAAATTCAGACATGTACATGTGTCCAACTTCCTGTTTTGTATTTGTCACTGAGTCAAAGAAACGCTCAGGTGAATGAGCTTTCTTTTACGCAAGCCAATCTGCAGAGGTCAAGACAGGAAATGCTGATTTTCACTGACATGTAAACTGGGTCAAGTCATGTAGGGAGAGAGAGGTGGAGCCAGGCTAAAAGCAATGTTTTTACACATTTCCTAATCCAGCTTGCACACTGATGTGCCATCATTTTTAAATTAAAGAAGAAAATGTGTGATGACATAATAAAGTTACAGATTGAAACATAAATCCATTTTGGTTGAAAGCTCATTTAAAGAATGACTAAAGTAGCATTTTGATAAAAGTGTCAACAGACACCACATGTATGTCCATGTTTACCTTCATGTTGATGAATATAAAATATTGACTTCATGCTATTTATTGATCAAATCCTCCCACTCAAATTCTTTTTCATGTTCCAGTCTTACAATGTTGGGTCTTTGCTGAACTGATGAATCTACTTGCTACAAAGAGGATTACAAGTCCTTCTGCTTAGCTTAGTTACCTCAAATTAGGATGAAGATAAGGAGAGGTCTGCTGTCTACAGCGGCCATCTGTCTGCCAGGTGGACAGTCGAGCACTGTTACTGCTGTAAATGGAGGCAAGGCTTGAGTTGGATGTTTTGATATACCCAAATGAAGTGAGGGTTGCTACTCCAGAGGATCTCAGAGAGTGGGAACTTGAGACTGCGAGCCAGCTGTCAATTCCCACCGTCCGGCTCTTTGTGGCACTTTATCCGTACAATCCCGCTGCCATGTCTCCCAACCATGAGACGGCTGCAGAGGAGCTGCCCTTCGTGCCTGGTCAGATCATCAAGGTAACAGCTTTCTTTTTATTTGCAGCACTGTAGAACCTTTTACACTTGGGTGCTTCCCTGAAACACATGTTGTGTTTCCTCTTTTCATCAGCTGAAAAGCTTCTTTGAAAGAACGTAGTGGTGTTTCCTGTTTGTGCAGGGTTCAGGTTTGCTGAACATGTACAAAGACATGAACTTGTCTTTTTATTTCCTGTTAGTTTCCAGCTCATTAATGTGATTTCCCGCCCTTTTCACTCAATCAAGCTGCCGCTGCACGATGTGAGAGACAGTAAATGAAAGAGAGAGAGAGGAAGAGAGAGAGAAACTTACAAGAATATTTCTTTTTCAACAAAACATCCAATAAAGTGTGAACATTTTTCACTGTTGTGTATCTGTTAGGTGTACGGAGACAAAGACGTTGACGGTTTCTATCATGGCGAATCAGGTGGTCTCTCTGGTTATGTGCCAAGTAACATGGTGGCTGAAATTCCGGTGGACGATGAGTACCTGAAGCATCTCCTCATGCAGCAGGGGTTTATCCCTGTGGATAATACAGGTATCGGCTCAGTCTTTCTGCAGAGCAGTATAGTGTCACATACTGGTAGGATGTAGCTTTGAGGTGATACAAAAAAAAAAAAAACTCTGTCTACCTTCACTAATAATGATGGCATAATTGTTAATGAGGCAGAACTGATCCGTCTCTGGCTGCTCTGAAACTGTTTTCAAGTCTGTTTTATATAAAAGCTTTACAAAAGTTTACACAGTTGCTACATTACAATGGTTAAAGTATTTATTTGCTAGATTTGTGTAAAATATTAAAAGTATGTTGGCATTTTTTGCAACACAGGTATGTCTTTAACACCAGAGCTGAGTGAAGTAGCCATTATCCCTGACAATGTGGTGGTACGAAGAATGGTGGCCTTATTTGATTACGATCCATGGGAAAGCTCACCCAACATGGACAGTGAAGTAAGCAGACAATTGTACAATTAACCAAAAAGATTTTCTAAAATAATATATTTAATCTAGAGCTTTTCCAGAACTAAGGACTTTCGGTCTCTTTCAGGCTGAACTTGGCTTTCGATCAGGAGATATCATCTATGTGTTGGGAGATATGGATCAAGATGGGTTTTACTATGTGAGTTGCATCTCTGCAGTTAATACAAAATTATTAACTGTTAATTGTTGTCAGTAATCAAGCTTGACTTTCATTTTACTTTCAGGGTGATCTTCACGGCAGGCGAGGTTTGGTTCCATCAAACTTTCTGCAGTTGTTACCCTGGAATTAGATGAACCCACCACTTTAACACCATTTGCTACAAATGCCAAGTTTCTGACACAGTTTTTACATGTAAAATAGTTCAAATGTGTCAAAAGCAACATTTTTTTAAATTATATTTTATTTATTTTTATATAATAGTGTGGTGCTGAATCTGCTTTAGATTGCAAACAAATGACACAAAAAGCCACAGTCATTACTGAGGGCCTTGCAAAGTGAAGAATTGTCATCAAACAGTCCATTGATCAGATCAATCCTTTTATTGAATGTTTTCAATGAAAATCACAGATGGCTTGGTTTAAAAAAAGATACAGGAAAGACATAATTTTATCTTTAAATGACTCTTAATGACTTTTATCTTTATTGTTCTGCTGCACTTTAGCATTAAGAGACAACATTCACTAAATTAAACAGCTTATGACAATGGATAGATTATTGTAGCCTTAAGAATGCACTTTTAGTCTCAATATTTGCAGACCCGAGTGTATAAACATAGTTTGTCCATTTTTGCCTTATACAGTTAAATATTTTCAATACCAGGCTCATTTAATAATCATTCAGACGTAAAAACAACTTGTTTCTGAATAGTAAAATTTTCCCACAAAAAAATGTCACTGCTAAAATATTTGCACAAAATATTTCACTTTGCTTTAATTGTGCTGTGAAAGCATGCGCTGTATACCAGAAACTGAGAATAAACTGTTGAGTCCATGCAAGGTTCATCTGCTTTTTTTCTCCCCCTACACATCGCAAACATTTTATACAAAAATGTATTATTTTTCATACTGTTGGGATATGATAATAAGTGTATTATCAAATAGATTGTAAAGTTAAATGACAAAAGTATAAAGAACTTAAACTTTGACAAGATCCAGCTGGTTTCTTCTTTTCTTTTCTCTGTAGCCAACAGTATACTCATCCATAAAGTAGGAAACACTACACTGTATAGTGAAGTTTAGTAGTGCTTTCTACTTTATGGGTGACAACACTGTACATCAGCAGCATCTGGTCGCTCCGGCTCAGTCACTGAGGAATAACTGGTTAGTGCAAGGCAGTTTTTTACAGACTTAACTTTTACAGAGAAAATAAAGACCCAAAACGTTTGACAATAATCTTAAATTATGCAAATATTATGTATAAATGGAAACAGACAACGAGTGAAGGCAGCGATCATCAGATTGCTGTCAAGGTCTTACCAGCTTTTGGACTCCAGAGAAGAGAGAAAACCCAGAAGTGAGCGTGATCTTTTTATTAACCCTGTCTGAGCCACGTGGTTCACACAGGAAAAGCTCCTACAGTCACACACATAGACTAGACATGCAGACAAGTGTGCGTGTGTGCACACGTGCATCTACGCACACACACACACACAAACTCATACACTGTTGAGAAGAACACTGATGTGGCTACATCTTTTTTTTACTAATGTGAAGAATTTGTCCACTTCTTAGATTCCTGTCGATTAGAAAATTCTCTTTTGATAAGAGTACATATGACAGCTGCTGCTGGTGCCTCAAACTTTGTCCACTGAGTGTATGTTACACAAGAGAAATGTACATATTTTCTGTTTCATTAGACTCATTACAGGGGATAAATTGGCTCACAAACTAAAATATCTTCAGAATAATACAAATTAAAGTTTAGAAAATATCTTTAATCAGATCATACTGACGCAAAAACTGTCATGCAAATTTAAAGCATACACCCATGAAGCCCTGACAGCCTTCTTCACTGCTGCTTATGGTGATTGCATCCCTTTTAAGGGCACACTGTTAGGAGGTGAAACCTGCTTGGTTGTGTAGTTAGATCATGTAGCAGTTTGAATTCAATCATTTTACATGAAGTTGCTCAAAAAACTATGTCAATACTTTCTCAGTTATCCAGCAAAGATGACTGACAGCAACTTGATGAAGTATCAGTGGTTGATTCTTGTTGAATCCAAAGTTTATCTAAGAGATTTTGGAGTTTGGTAAACATGTGTGGTTCCTTTCAGCATCATCATCAAACATTACAACTGTGCAGATCTAAAACTTTGTGTTTAGATAACAGGAAAAGCTTCATATCTCAGTAATATTTCTGAGAACTTGTTCACGCTTGCATGTATGTGACAAGGTGTGGGTGGGGGATGGTGGTGCAAGTCTTCCCTCTCCCAGCAGCCAATGTGCAATATGCTTGCAACAACAGAAACTTTGCAAACAGAGTAGAGACGGCCTGGGTCCTCCGTTGTCACGACAACCCAAACCTCAGAGTCACACCAAATGAAATAAGAGGAAGTGGGGGATGGGTGACGCACTCAAACCGAGAAAAGATGTCCTGTTAGAAAAAAAAGAACCCAACATTAATACTAAAGATAGTAAAATGACAAGAACTCAATCCAAGCATGACATGCACATACTTAATGCATGCAGCTTTGTGCTAATGTATCTCTGTGAGTTTAACAATGGGGAATGAACCTCTTGCAGGACAACATGACTGTGCATCCTGCAGATTATGTCAGCACTGTTGCACCAAGGGCTGTGCTTGCATCAGACATCTATTCCTGTGCAACATGGGATTATATCCACAGTGATCTCCTCTGTGACTTAGGGTGGTATAGATAGTGTCAAGGTGGAGTGACACTCAGCATCTAATGGCATGAGAACCTATAATCCTTGTACTGTCCTGATATCATTATATTTTGATAATTGCTCTCAGATTTAATTAGCCAAAATAGGCAGATATGCATGCATATGGTTAAAGTAACTTAGTCGTTTAGTGAATACAGAAAGAGATTTTTAGACTGGTCTACACTGGAACAATAGGAAACTGAATTTATCAGGTGTTTATACACTCCCCCTGCAAAAAGTCATCATACCACATTTTTGCCAATAACTTTAATTTTTCTTATGATAAAATGGGTTTTTATTTATTAACTATTCATAAATAAAATGTTGCACAGTCACACTACTCCAAAATATGGAAACATAGTTGATTTTAATTCACCAAAAACACTGAAAATATTTCATATAACTGCTGCCTGTTTTTAAAACGATCCAATTTGATACTGCCATCTAGTGGGTGTAAAATGAAGTGGTGCTGGAAAAATTTCAGAAAAACTAATCTCTGACTTTATGTTGATCTTATTTCTGATTTTTATAACCTATTTATTATTATGTAACTACTTTGTTCCCTGACAACCAGCTGTTGGAGCAGCAGAACAACAAAAACCCACAGCATTGCAGTCCTTTAATACCTAAGTTTGATTTCAATCATCTGTTCATGAAGAAAATAATTTCTCCTTATCAGTCTATTTTAAGTATATACAAATATAACTCACAAATTAGATCAATTTATACAAACCAAAAGGTATTTGGGAGTTGGGGAAGCTTGGTGGTAGTCATGACTGCCAACAAAAGTATCCGAGTGCATCTCCAGTCCAACCCAGTAATATCAGCTTGTACTTTATATTTCATACATTGCCACTGCTTAGTAAGTTTAGACATTAAAATATAGGAAATCAAGGCTGGAAAACCTTAAAAATAACTTTTTATGTCATCTATAAGATAACAGTCTTTTATTAGATTACAGGGCAGAGTCTTGTCCCCTCTGAAAAAGACACCATTAACTCTGTGTTGTCATAAAGAACCTGCACCAATTTTCAGCAACAGCCTAAATCCAGCCATTTTCATTGTGTACCTACATTTAGCTGGGACACAATGCTAACTCTGCTAAAAGGACTACACAACTCAAAACATGTCATGCCATGAGGAAACAACTAGGAAGAACTCAAACCCAGCACAACTGCCTTGAGACAGGCAGGTAGATTCAATACTGTTTAAAAAAAACAAAACACACAAAAAAAACAGAGATACAAATGGTACTACAACTGCAAGTAAATAAAACTCATAACAGATAAATAAAGTACAGTTAGGATTACATAAAGACAAACTGGGACAGGATAGACAGGAATGTAGAAACATGCAAAAGACACCAATGAATATTCATACAGAGGAATCAAATAACCAAGTAGGAGGTGTGGTAACCTGCATCTGAAGACCTATTGTGACATAAACAGAAAGTAAAATGAACTAAAAATACAACGGGGCAAACTACAAAATAAAACAGGAAGAAAAAAAAATTAACCTAATAAACTAAAATATTAATTCTTCTGGTACATTACTGCAGACAGCTCAGGGGTAACAAATCCAGAACTGAAAGAAAACAACAAGAAAGAATTATGAACTTAAAAAGGCAAACCAAAAAGCCAAAATATAGACTAAATAAATAAAACAAGACTAGAAACTGAAAATCAGCAAGAGCGAAACCAAAATAGAACTAAAACCCACAAATAACTAGATGTGCTAATAATAAATATGGGGTAGTTCATACAATACCATAGCAATATTAAGCTTAAAGATGTAAAAAAAAAAAAAAAAGAAAAAAAGAAAAAAAGAATTGGTGAACTGGACCTGACACATCTGACTCAAATTAAATGGATTCAACACTTATAAAAATGCAACAAAACAAACTAATCCTACTGTTCACACAAGTTCATCCCAACACTGAAATCACCACAAAACTTGATAAGATAATAAAGCTAAAGAATAAGGATGATGAATTTTAGAACAAATCAGCATACGTGGCCTACACAGCAAATTCCTGAAGATGAGAAGTCTGAATTTGTGAAAAGAAATAATAAAATGACGTACGAAAGATTTAAATATTTAGTTTACTTTTCTAACTTTATATACAGGACGCGTTCAGGAAAATTCCGAACGAATTACTGTCGTAATGTGTGTCTTTTTTGTTTCAATTCTAAATTTACAGAGTTGTTCGTGAACGCAACACGTTGACGTATTGCTTTTCTCGTCTACGTCCTCCTGCGTTCAGAATATAGTGACCACTGTGAAACTCTCCAGCGTTGTTGTGACACAAACTCCTCTTCGTCTTCGTACCTGCTGAAATGGACCGCTGGAAGGGCCGAGTGGCTCTTGTGACCGGAGCCTCGGTCGGGATCGGGGCGGCTGTAGCCAGAGAGCTGGTCCGGTTGGGTATGAAAGTGGTGGGCTGCGCCAGGGACGTGGGAAAAATACAGGTTTGTTCCGAAGTAAAACTTGTTTAAAATCATTTTCAGATTAAGTCGGAATTTGTCCAAGTTCAACACTTGGCATTATTAAGGCTGGCTTTCGTGGCTTATTGAGCTAAACTTGCAGACAGACAGTTTATGGGACGAAAAACATTTGTTTACTTAACGAAATGTATTCCTGTGAGATTTGCTCAGAATATAACACAGTCATAGAAAGAAAGAAAAAAAAAAGATATTTTTTGCTGGTAACTTTGTGCTGTCAGACTTATGTTGCAATGGGCAAAACATTGCAATGGGCGTATTCTAAAAAACCCAAAGATAGTGAAAAAAACATGTTCTGAGGTTATTCATTTAACTCCAAATCAGCTGCACACAAAACATTTTTAATTTTGCTCCTGAAAAATTTCAACACATCTGCATCACATGACTGTCATCTGACTGCTGATATTAATGTGAAATTTGTTGAGCACAGTGGAAAAAAATAGTAGTTTTATGTAACTGATGGATGCCTTTAAAGTCATGTTTTAAGTTAGATGCACTAAAAAAATATTAGAAATTGCACCAAAAGTCAGAAAATGATGGATATCAAAACATTGTTTTGTGTTTATGTTGTAGGCATTTGCAAATACAAAAAAATAAAATAAAATAAAATTGTTCAATCAGCATTAAAAATAGATTTATGGATGATATTTGGGAGTATATTTCTTGGATTTAAAGAAAAAAAATTAAAGTGGAGCATAATTAATGTTCCAGGGTACTTATCAGTCCCTGTGATCACTGGTTGAATTGAGACCATCTTTTATTACATTTTTTTTCATGATTAACAAACAACAGCAATAAATCTTGTCAGTGAAATACTGTTTTGTGTGGCTATAGATGGTCATAGGCGAGCTTTAAAGTTATTCTGAGTGTGTCCTACTTTTTAAGTACCTTGTTAATCACAGCGGTAAAAACAAAGGAACACTGTCTCATTAAAGGGATAAAGCTGTTTTATTTCTATCATGTCACCCATTAAACCAGTTTAATTTAGTTTCCTTTCTTCTTTTTTTTTTCTTTTGAATATAATCATTGATAATAGACAAATGAAGATTCTTAAAGCACATCATTTTTTTGTTTAAAAAGAAAACGCCAAAATGTCCTCATATCCAGGAATCTTCAAACTCGAACATGGATTGAATTTATGTGCAGATTAATAACATCTGAGTTTCTCATCCAGGTGATCACCACAGAAAGTGGTAATGAATTATAAAATGATTTCATAAGGTGTGTCATGCCCTGCGAAGGACTGGCAAGCTGTCCTGGGTGTACCCCGCCTCTCGCCCAAAGACTGCTGGGATAGGCTCCAGCTTCCCCGCGACCCTTCATTGGACGAAGCGGTTGGGATAATGACTGAATGAAGCTGTGTCATTTTAAGGTCAGATGACTATGGGGGAAAAAAACAAGTGCACCATGAAGACACTTCGATGTGAGGTTGAGTAAATACAAACAATGGATCTTTTTATGGCCTGGCAGACCGAGACCAATCATATCTGCACCAACATTATAAAAGTGTAATGAAGTTAAATATTAACCTTTCAAAGAAAAGAGGCAGCAGTGTCTTTTCATGCAGAAATAGTCACTAAATAAAGTTTTTAGGATAACAATCACCATCTTCTGTGTGACTTATCATCTCCTGACATTTCCTGATTTTACACTTTGATAATGTTTCCCTTAAAACACTAAGTTCAACTGAGATGATATAAGAAAACATTTAAAAAAATGTCATTTTTCTTTCTAAAATATTCTCATTTACTTAATATACACTTTCTGCTGACACATCTGATTGAAAATAAAATAAAAATAGAAAAATAAACCAAAAACTTTGTGTCATTTCAGAAACTGGCTGCAGAGTGTCAAAGTGCAGGTTACAGTGGTCTGTTGGTGCCTATCAAATGTGACTTGACCAATGAGGAGGAGATTCATGCCATGTTTTCAGTCATCAAAGCTCAGCACAGCGGTGTGGACGTGTGCATCAACAACGCCGGCCTGGCCCACCCAGAGACTCTACTGAGTGGTAAAACCAGCGGCTGGAAGAACATGCTGGATGTAAGAGTGCAAGTTATTAAAAACTTGTGGTTGCTTTGACATGTGATCACAATCCAGCTTTTATTTAATTTATTTATTTAACCCAGAAATCAACTTAAATTCTTAGCCTTTAGAAGCATATATATGCTGCCTGCTATGGGCTTCTACAGTCATGTCTTTGTTTTTTCAGTGGATTACACATTAAATCTATTCATTGATTATTTACTAATTATACTGATTATTGTCAACTTACTTCAGACTTTACGTTTTGTGGCACAGGGTCAAAAAGTTATCACAGATCAAGAACTTCATAAAGTTAAAAGTTTTAGTTGCGTAAACCTTCTGTTCATTTGATGAATTTATCTCCCAATGACAGTACAAAGCTAAGAAAATGCTTCCAAAACACTTTTGTGCCGACTCAGTCAGTTTCCAAAGTGGTCTAAAATGCTTTCCTGGGCACAAACAGAAACAATTCAGAGTGAGGTTTACTTGCTGTTTTAATCTGTATCCCTCTTCCAGATATGGTCTTTATTGTTGCCTTTGCAGGTAAATGTTCTGGCACTGAGCATCTGCACTCGTGAAGCGTACCAATCCATGAAAGAAAGAAATGTTGATGATGGGCACATCATTAACATAAACAGGTGCAGTTTTATTTTATTTTACAAATAATGTAAAGCAGGGTTACTCAGTTTGGACGTATGAGAGCCACAATCCAGCAGGTTTTCCATGTGTCCTTGCTCCAACACAGCTGACTCAAATGAATGAGTATTTGTGCAGAACCTGATGGGCTGTTAGATCCATTTAATTTGATTCAGATGTGTTGGAGCAGGAAAACATGGAAAACTTGCTGGATTGTGGCCCTTTTTAGGACTGAACTGAATACCCACTGATATACTTGTGAAAAACACTTCTTGTAGATTTAGATTTCCTCATTTGTTCAAAAATGTTATCTACCAGAACACTACTGGTGACAGGGTAAGGACAAGCCAGTCAGAGTCCAGCAATCTTTCCATGACAAACATTGTTACCCATCTGACAAGGACCAAACTTTGTAAGTGTTAATGAGTGAATAAAAGTAACGAAAACTCTTCATGTTTGGACTTCATCACAGTCATGTGTTTTTATAAAACAGATTTCCAACTTTCTGTCGGTGGTCAGTTTTCAGTAAGATATAAATCTATATGAATGGCGGGGACCGACGCTTCAGACATACAGAACTGATGCACTGTGGGTTTCATTTGGATTTGTAAATTTGGTCCATAATTTCAGACACAAATTTTCTTCATTCTTGTTTTCACACATATAAATATTGTGTTACGAGTTGCTGATAACATACAAGCTACAAGATGTATGTCTCTATCCTGTCTCCATAAAAATGCCTTCAAAAGTACAAACAACTCATCATTGGAGATTTTCCTTGCACTGTGGGGTGACGGCACATCATGACCTGATGATAAATGATGTTCTAATTTAACAGCTTGTGCACTGTTTGCTCTTGCAGCATGTGTGGACATCGTGTGCTTCCTAATCCTGCTATACATTTCTACACGGCTACCAAATACGCTGTGACGGCCCTGACCGAGGCCCTGAGGCAGGAGCTGCAGGATGCAAACAGTCATATCCGAGCTTCTGTAAGGTTTCATTGCCCTTAAGAAATGCGTGCTACTCTGTTAATTCAGGAGTGTGTATCATTAAGTTCATTCCATGCTGATCAGTTCAACCCAGACCATCTCACACAGTTAACAGTACATGCTTTGTACATCTAGATTCACACACTGCTCTTTCTTGCTGCAGTGCATTTCCCCTGGTTTAGTGGAGACAGAATTTGCTCTGCGGCTCTTCAGTGAAGATGCACAGAAAGCTGCTGGTGTATACTCTCAGTATAAGGTCAGATATTTCTGCTTTTCTGCTGCACTATTGATATAAATGTGATGTTACCACTCGTTTAATTATCATCTTTTACAGGCACTGGAAGCAATAGACGTTGCCAACGCTGTTACTTACGTCCTGAGTGCCCCTCCTCATGTGCAGGTACTTTATTTTTCCTTATTTACTTGCTTTATATAGTTTTTATTACACCTTTTCAAAATGCACTTTTTTTTATTCCAGGTGAAAAGTTAGATAACTTTTACGCCTTTTCTTCTAGATTGGAGACGTTCAGATGCGATCCGTTCAGCAAACATCATAATGTAGCACCATGTGACAGCTGATGTCATTTCCTGATTAAATTCTTCATTGATCACTACATTGATTAAAAAAAAATGACAACTAATCACCAATGCAAGAAATGACATGTCTTGCATTGACAAGATTTTCTTTAATTGTTCTGCTTTATAATTAAAAACAAGGAATTGACACCTGTAGGTACAGATGACACTTTTTTGTCATGTAAAGTAGGAAATAAACAGTACAAAACATTGGAAGATGCAAATATCTGTGTTTCTTTTTGTGTCAGATTTACAATATATGGGTACATATTTGCAGTGATTAGCGCTGTCACCTGAAAGAAATTAAATGCTTTCTCTGCATTTCTGAGGGGAGGAATGTAAAAGTTTTTGTTTGTTCCTTTTCAGGATGTTAATGAAAACTATTGGACATCAGATTTATTATCAAAAGTAATTAGATGAAAAATTCCAGGTTTTGCCCACTAGAGGCCGCAAGTACATTATTGCATACCTATAACCCAGGGGGTAGGCAACTGCGGTCCTCGAGTGCCACAGTCCTACAAATGTTCGGAGTTTCCCTGCTGCAACACACCTGATTCAAATCAATGGCTAATTGGCACACTTGTGCAGAGTTTGATGTCAAGCTTTGCACAAGTCTGCTGATTAGGTCTGATGTGTGCCAGGTGTATTGCAGCACAGAGACTCTTAACATTTGCAGGACTGTGGCACTCGAGGACCAGAGTTGCCTACCCTTGCTATTACCTGACAAATGAGGCACAGTAAATTTAACCAAACCAAAGAAGAGGGGAGAAAATTAGAGAACTAAACTGCATCCGGGTATGATGTTTTTGCCTTAGTATCCTTATATTTTCCCTGCAGTCCACAGGGCAGGACATGACATTATTTTTTTAAGGTACTTTATACTAAACTTTAGTGAAATATGTTGGGATGGTCCCATTTAACATGGTCTTATGGATCACGACAACTTTGCAGACTCCACCTTTGTTGAAACAAAAAGTTGCACACATGGGCTGCTGGGATCACTGCAGCCATGAAAGTTATCTTCATTCACAAAAATATGCTGTTCAAAATGATATATAATAACTGCATGGGCCACTAAAAGCAGGGCTTGAAAAGTTTTCATGCGATGTTTATACATTGTGTACGACAACATGATATTCTGCAAAAAAAAAACCCTCACCAGTCTGTTTGATGTACATGCAGGAAGCAATGATGAAAGAAAAACCTGCTTCGGTCTCCATCTTTGTTTCTGCGTGTAAAGACCTGCCAGGAGAGTTTCCACAGGAAAACCGAGGTTAGCTGGAGACGGCCAACCACCACCCTCTATCTTTCTTATGCTAATGATGACCATTCATGCAGAATCTACAACAGTACACATGCACAAATGTTGACAACTTTTGGTGACTTGCACCAAACTTTGTAAAGGATCGCTTCTTGTGCCATGCTGCAGCTGCTTGCACCCAAACAAAAGATGTAAGTCAAGGAAATGGGGGCAGTTGGCCATGTTTGTTAGCCACGAATAAAGCCTGATTGTTGGACTTGTGTCAAAGCAAAAGAAGACGTGTTGCTGTTTTGCATTCAAGAAGACAGCCCCCCTACACCAGATTCGAAAGGTGAGAGAAGGTTATTGAGTACAAGCTTTAAGCGAGGTACTTTGATTTATGACTCAGTATTTCTGATTAAGAAGCCTGTTTAATGAAATACTTGAAATAGAAAAACAAAAATGGGCCATATTTTCTTCATTAACATTTTGTGCATAAAGTTGCAAAATGGCCCTGCAGTGGACTGGCGAGCTGTCCATGGTGTACCCTGCCTTTCGCCCAGAGACTGCGGGGATAGGCTCCAGCTTCCCCGCGACCCTTCATTAGACTAAGCGGTTAGGAAAATGAATGAATGAATGGAGTTGCAAAGCAGTACAATAAAAAGAAAAGTACAAAGTAAAGCAGAGAATGAAAAATGACAAATAAATTTAAAAAACGAGTATTTCAGTGTCATGTTGCTTTGTTTTTAGAAACCATGTTAATATTTGCACCCAATCTGTCGCTGGCATCACAAAATGACACTTGTCATCCCATCTGTGGGCTTAAAATTGTTCACTCTTTCATCAGTACATGCATGTTCTCCACCATCTGCTGACTTAACCAATTCAGATAATTTTCTCTCGATCAATAATCTCTGCTCTGCTCGTGAGCGTAATGGGTTATTGGATTCTTTATTGGGGGCTGTATGGTAATGTAATGGCTGCCTCACAGTGAGAAGGTTCCTGGTTTTAAACATGGCCAGAGCTTTTTTTTCTGTGTGTTCATTTGCTGTGTCCCCATTTGCATGAATGGGTTCTCTCCATAAACTCCAGCTTCCTCCCACAGTCCAAGGCCCAAAAATGAATTCCTGTTTATTTCTATACATAAAGAAAGTTTTGTCAGGTTCAGATATATCAGAACTGGCTACACATTCATTGTCGTATAACTATGATCTAACACAGTGTTTCTCAGTATTTGGCTTCAGGACCCACTGAACTGCATGGTTTGGAGGAAACTCTACTTTAACACTTCTGAATGAAATGAATAGCTTGTTAACGGACTGCAAAGAACTTGACGGGGAAGTTTGTGAATCTGAATCAGGTGTGTTAGAGTAGGAATACACAAGACATGCAGGGCAGCACGTCCTGAGGGCCTGGATTGAGAAACACGGTCTAATACATAAGTACATAATGAACATTACTAAGCCTGACCCAGGTTACCAGTTTATAATTCACGCGTCCTCATTGTCAAATACTGCACATATTTTCTACTAACAGCAGGACTGTCAGACTGCCTGTTGTCCTTGCTGTGTATTTGTTGCAGTGGTTAGTCATTCCCAACTTTCTGCATGAGTTTACAAGTTTACCAAGTAAAAATGTTCATTGTAGATCATTTTTGGTGATACAGGCAGTGACTCTCTATCAGTATGACATGTTAAGTCCATTTAGTATCCACTACTGCTTTTCATCCAGTAGCAGTTCAGTTCAAGAAGGTATGTAGCCATTTAATCTCTGCAGAGCCAAGTTTCAATTTGGTTCTTTGCAAAATGAATCCACGATCTTGATGGATCGTCATTATAAATGTGTCAAACCAGTGATGCTAATGTTGTATGCAGTTACATATGACACAATCATGAAACCAAAATGCACTTTCAAAGCTCCCCTTAAACCTACTGATTATAATATTTACTGATTAGGTGCAGTAAAACTTTGCTCCTTAGTACAACACATTTCATCTTATAGGTGAAAAATGTGAACAAGGTCTTTGTTGCACACCTGAACTTTTGCTGATGAAGTCGTCTTATGTAAGCATGTGAGAGTCAGCTGACCCAGAGGGATTTTAGCCCCTTCCTAGCTATTACAATTTTGGCATTGAAATGGTGGAAGTAATGAGCACTTAATCTGTGTGGAGAATGCGACCTCTCCCTAAAACCACTTGTCGGGGATGCAACTCAGGGATCAAAGTCTGCAGTCCCTGGAAACAACAGAGCATATAAAAACTTTCCTCAGCTTGCTTTCTTGCCTTTTAAGATAGAAGGATCACACATAAAAATGAATTCAGGTTAAGCTGATTAGTTTTAAGGCTGGCAAAAGAGATTGATTTTAAATGTGCTTCTCAGTTATTCAGAAAGCTTCCAATCTAAGCTCATGTGTTGTTGTATTAGTATTGGAAGATTTTATCATTTCAGATGTCTTCAAACTTTAACTGATAGTGTAGATATTACAAATACTGTAGTTTCTGATTAGTTGAATATTGTAAATAATTTCAAATTGTAGTGTGCAGGTGCTCAGCAGCTTGCAGTCTCCTGCTGGAGGAAATATGAAAAATATGAAAAACTATCTATCTATCTATCTATCTATCTATCTATCTATCTATCTATCTATCTATCTATCTATCTATCTATCTATCTATCTATCTATCTATCTATCTATCTATCTATCTATCTATCCATCTAAAGTTAATTTGATACCTTTTAGACCTTGCCTTTGTCAAATAAATATTTATATGATTATTTATATTTATATTTATTGATTAAACAAGCTTATATGAAGCCAAAAAATAGAAAAGGTCAACCTGATTTTATTTTTTAAAGATTAGTTTAAATTTATCAGACAGGAGTCAATATTTTATTTATTTATGTTGTCTATGCTAATGAAATTAAAAAAAAAAAATGAGAAGAAACATTCTATCCCATTTTCATACAGTAAAACCTGCAGGACTCTGGCCCTCAAGGACCAGGCTTGAAGATATCTGCGGTATAAGAAAATATATGTTTATTTTATCACAGAACATAAGCAGTTAGTTTGGCATACATTCAGAATCACTTAGAAATTTTATTACTTAATGTAGCAGAAAGTAATACAAAATGTGATTTTCTTGAAATATTTATTTATAATACATATATATATATATATATATATATATATATATATATATATATATATATATATATATATATATATATATATATATGTATATATATATATATATATATATATATATATATATATATATATATATATATATATATATATATATATATATATATATATATATACACATACATATATAGTCATACATGAAGTATTTTCTTTGATCACCAGAAACTTGTCAGCTGGGGTTTGCATGTTTTTCTAGTCTAGTCCTGCTGTGCCGGCATCTCATAGCTCATGCCTGCCTCTTAGTCTGCAGCCTTTTCATTCTTTTCTTCCTGTTAAATTGTGCTTTTGCTTTCTCAATAGATAACTGAAGTGGACTCATAATTGGTGTTGCTGATGTCGTCATCACAGGGTTTTCAGATCTGAGCTCTTCAGTTGCAGCAACAATGAACGGTGAGGCTGGAAGTGTCCCTGGTTCTGTTTTTTTAGTGATAGAAACATCATCTCTGCGAGCAGCAGCTTTTTTTCTTCCTTTCCTCTGCTGTCTGGTTTGCTGCCGATGAAGTTTTGTACTGACAGCTGGGGTGGCTGTTGTTAAAAGCCCCCATTGTGTTTGTTGTATTTCAGTAGTGCTTGCAAGGTTGTTCAGTACAACATGAGTGTCTGGAGTTGTGACAGCAGTGGGCATGTTTTCAAAGCTGCTGTGAGACAAAAGTGGGTTTTCACTTGAGGGAGATGCAGCGGTTTTTCTCCTTCTGTTTCTAAGTCTTCTTTCTTTTAAGCGTTGCCTTTTCAGAACACTTACAGTGGAGCTGAGAGCTGTAACCTGGATGCTCTCTCTGTAAATACCCGGTCTGTGTGAAAGCTGCAGCTCTGTGTTGGGGACTGGCTGTATGGTGGGAGTACTGGTGAAAGGGATTACTTTCAGGCTGTCCACAAAGGAATTTTGGTGGTCAGCAAGTGCTTTGGGAGCAGCAGAGCTGACTTTCCTCCTTTTCTTCCTCCCCCCTCTGTCTCGTCTGCACTTGGACCTGATCCTTTGGGTTTTGGGGATTACAATGGGGGAACTAGTGGTGCTGGCAAAGAGTTGCAGTTCAGTGAAGCTTTCTTGTTCTGGCTGTGGAGTAGTAACAAATTGTAAGTGTTCAGAAATGTTCTTTTCAAGGTCTTTAGAAGAAGATAAAAGAGTTTTCTTGCTCTTTTTTCTTCTCCCCTTTCTTTGTCCTTTGGTTTTTACTTGTTGTGGAACAACAGTGTCAGGGCTTGTCGACAGAACTGTTTTCTCATTCAGCATTGCAGCGTCTGGATTTACTGGGTTTTTCTGGTCTGGAGGTGTCGTGAAGGAAACTGTTGCCTTATCTATAGCCGGTTCATCTTTCATGACTTCATTGGGGGACTCTTCTTTTACTCTGAGCTCATATTCGCTGTCATCCACTCTGTTTGTGTTTATACTTGGCCGGTCATATTTGTGTGACTCGTTGATGAAATTACTCAAAGCTAAGACTTCTTCTGCTTTGTTGCCAGAGGGTGAAACTGCAGCTCCTTCCTCTGATTTCACACCTGCCTCTGCTTTCTGCTTTCTCTTTCTCCCCTTTCTTTTTCCTTTTTGCTTTTTGTTGTTTTTCTTTTTCTTCCCCGTGTTCTTCTTCTTCTTTTTCTCTGAGCTCTGTGTCTCATCTTTATCTGAGTCGGCGGTGGAGCTTTGAGATGTGGAGACAGTAGCAAGCACCTTGATGAAGTCTTCAGCTGCAGTGACAACGTTTCTAAGTGAAGGCTCTTCTGGGCCCTTTACTGTAGACTGAGTTGAACTCTCAGGTTTCTCTTCCTCATTGCTTTCCTTGGAATATTTTGGTTTAGCAGGAGCAATAGGGAGCTCATCAATTACATCAATGCCTCCAAAGTCATACGGAACTGCATCCTTCAACACAGCGATGGGAAGCTTTTCATATCGTTTACATCTATAGTGTAGAGGAAAGAGGAGAGGTGATGAATTCAGATAGTAATGCAGCTAAATTTGCTGCAAATCCCCCCTAAAAACACCATTGTGGTACTTACAGGCCATACCAGTGCCGCTCAGCACACTGCTCCTCATAGGCAAGCTCAAAGCAGGGAACACCTATGACATTGAAAAATGCCTGTCCAACAACTCTGGAAGAGGTGTCGTTGACTTGCCTCAGACAGGCTTTTAACCTGCAGAGAGAACAAAGGAGCTTTTAGTTAGATCTTGAAGAGAGGAGTCACTGTAAAACATTACAGAAGCAGCAGTTGGATTTATGTCTCATCGTTTCTAAACTAAGCTACTCTTGAGAGTTGAATAGATTCAACTTCTGCAGAAATCACTCAGTGCATTACTATTGACAGAAGAAAAACAATTGTGAAATGATGAGAAAACTTACTAATTGTTATTTGTGAGTGTAATATAAATGCACTGAATCATTGCTTTGGGGGGAATAACCTCTACCAGAATCAACACACCTGTTTGGTTTTCTGAATATCTTTATCTTGACCTTATTTATGCTAATATTTAGGCAGGTTTCCGTGCTGTTGAGTCAGTTCTTTCAAAGACTAATGTCACATATGTGCATCTTAATGTCTTCACAGAGCTACAGTCTGAACACGTTTGTGCAAGTAAACCAAGTAAATCAGTTTCTTCTGATACACAGGACCTAACTTGACGCAGCTTTAATGTAATGCATTTTTACTCACGCGTTATCACAGTCACAGTGACATATGGAGTGCCACTTGAAATTGGTGTGTCCATAGTTTGAGGAGAAAGCGTGGATGACGTGAGGACAGTGGTCATGAGTGCGGCAGCAGCTGTCAGTGTCTGCAAACTCACCTGCAGGGAGGAGGAGGCTGTTATTAACCCAGGTAGGTATTTTGCATGTATTAACATAACAAATAGTCAACTTACCCAGCTGACTGTAGTCATCCGCCATGTTGCCGGCACCGCACCACAGAGTGCCGGGGTAAGTAAAGCCTCTCTTGGATCTTTTCAGGATCTTGTCTTTGCTGCCGTCTCTTCTCAACCTGCTACGCGCCGATCTCTCCTTAAACTCCCGACACATCATCTTGGCCTCATCCATGCGCGCAAACTGTGTTTCCAGCTCCCAAGCGGCTCCCTGCTCCTTCAGCCCCAACCTGCATTCATGCATGAAAGATTTCACCTGCATCTGGTTCACTGTGACGGAGCAGTTCACGAGCTTCCCCGCGGGACTAACCACGGTGCGCACTACCTCGGCACCGTCTGACACCTGATACAAGAAGTGGTCCCCAATGATGGACATCTTTGCGCAGAAAGTGCCGTTGATCATGGAGAACATCTCCTCGTTCTCCTTCTCTGCGTTCAGTGCGCGGCTCAGCAAGTCGCCTTTCACCACGTTTCTGTCCAGATAGGACAGAAAGACAAAGAAGACTGACCACATGATGTGGCGAGTGCTACTTTCAGCACCACGCGTAGCGGAGACAGCTCCTTGTAGGTTTACAAGCTCTCCGGAGCAGCCCTCCTACTTTTAAGGCGGCGCCGAAGTGGTACGATTATTAATGCGATGAATGGCCATACTGGGAGGAGTCAGAGAGATTAATCTTTTTCTCCTGGCCACTGCATTTGTACTGTTGCGCAGTGAGCAGTAATAACCAGCAGTTCACCATCGCACTGAAGTGAAATACGCAGATGGAGAGCAGAGGGTTAATCTGTGAGTGTTCTAAGGTTAAACCTACAGCTTTTCCTTGCAAAGAGAGAAAGAGAGAGCGATGGCCGCGAGTTACCTCCCTCCCTCCCAACCCCCTCAGCTCACACCCCAGAAAGTGTTGATTTACTTTGGGAACATGCATGGAGGAGGCTCTCGCTTGCCCACGTTTTCCATGGTAACAAGCATGGGGTGATTGTGCCAACAGGACACTGGCCATCTTCCAAATGCCACCAAACAAGCTCTGAAGTGGTGATGACCTAAATCCCAATGTAGGGGACAAAGATCTTTCATTGAAGAATGTGGAAAGAGGCTGAAGCTGTCTCACACAAACCACAATGACTGACCGAAGAGTCTCGGAGTCAGAATAAACTCTGTGTTTCAAGTTCAGGTGTCTAGGAGCTAAATATATATAAACTTACCCCAGACTTCTTTTCTTTATGTTCCTTTGATGAAATATTGTTTTGATTTTACATCATTTTCTTTTGGCATGGTAGCCTGTTAATTATATTTAATTTACAGCGGATTTTATTTTGGTTAATTAAAGAAAATGGATTTTAGATGTTTTCCACAATTGAAAGAATCTAGTTAAAATCTTCTAAAGATATCATTTCTAACACTTAGAAGAAGATGACACTGTTAAATGTAAGCCTTTTTTCACTTATGGAAAAGAGATACAGATTCTAATATTCATCTTTTTAAAAAAATCGCCTATGTTGTTTACTGGTCATGTTTGGTGAGCCTTTTGAAGACTAAAATAAAAGCTTCACAGTTTCTGTAGTTGATGTTTCTGCTAGGTTGAGTGTAAAATGTGTCTGTTGTCTAAACCACCTGCAACGTTTTCAGAAATGAACGGCAGAATCTCATTCATGAAACAATACACAGTGAGGTCTGCAGCATTTTCTTCGAAGGAAAGAAAACCTTCTTTTTAGGTTGCGTTTCTAATCAGCCCAGTGTTTTGTCACATGACTGTTCTTACTGGGAGTTCTGGAGGAGATCCAGCCTACTCAAGGCACTGAAATCGGATTGCTGGAAGGCGGAGAGAAATGATGTAAAATCACCAGAGGCAACATTCGACCACATCCAGAAGGAGGGTCAAAAAGGTTTCCCATGGGTTGAAGTGGTCTCTGTTGAAAGGATTTTTGGGACAAAAGAACGAGGCCAATAAACTTGAAGCTGGCCTCAACTCATACACACACAAAGTTCAATAAAATGCCTTAAAGGTTGATTTGGGCTCTGTGATTTTATTAATGTTCACACAAAGTGAACATGGCTGAAAAACACTGATGCAACTCGATGGGAAAATGTGATTTTATGGCAGTAACTTGTTTAACTTTTTTTGGCATATTTCTAAGTACACAAAAACTGAAATATTGTTTAAAAACGTACAACAATAATTGCTGAGTAAGGAAGTATCCCTTCTTTTGCACAGTATTTAAACAGGTGAGCTGCAGAACAGCGCCCCCTAGTCGAGCTGAGGCGTCAGCATCAACTCTGCAAAGACTTGTTCCCATTTTCTTACCTTTTTCTTTTTTATAAACAGTCTCTGCTTATTACTCAACCCACTTCTGCAATTTGTAATTAGAAAAAACAAAATACAGCCTCTTTCATCTAAAAAATTGTATGTATCAGGACAAATTAATAAATTATGTGGCCTTCATTAGATCTTAAAATGAGGTGAACATAACCTCAGATGAACAGTAATGCCTTACAATTACATAATACCTTGTTAACATTTGTTTCTAGACTAATTTAAGCCAAAAAATAAATAAATAAAAATAAAACAGAGCCAGTGTGTTCTTACTGACTGCACAGTAGCATTTAGGTGCTGCTAATCAAATGCATTTGATTAACCGATATTTAACAAGATGTAAATGCAGAAACTTAAACAGGCTCACAGCTTTTAGCAATGATCATAGAGAAACAATTCAAGGAATGTTATTCAGCAGTATGAGAAAGATCATTATAATGCTAATACAGTATATAGCACGATAATGGATGTGTTCATTCTGGTTGATGACTTTCTAAATCTTGTAATCTTGCATAACATGACCTTTCAGATCAACATTTAGCATCATCTGGTTTGAGGCACATAAAACAGACTGTGGGAAAGTTGAGGTGCTGTTGGCAGGAAGTTCAGAGCTCAATCTTAAGCTCAGCTTGAATTCTGTTTCATAAAACTTAGATGAAATTTCAGATATTAGTTTATTTTTTTAAAAAAAAAAACAGCGAAAACCCTTCAAGTGAGAACTGTGAACTGTACTGTGAATACAGCGAGATAAAGTGTAAAGTTGCCCCTGCAGTGAACGTGACCCCGCCTGAGCTTACACAGAAACTGATCCTCCGGTAACAGCAACTCTGGAAAGTATTTACAATAACAAGGTAAGGTATGCATTGGGGAAGGATGATCTTTTCATAAGAAACTCTAGTTCATTGCTCTGATGACAGTATTTGGTGCACTGATCCAACAAAGACACAAGTCACACATTCTTTGTTTGTTTCTTTGTTTCATCATTTGGGATTTCGGAAGGTACCAGTAAAAAGAATTGATAATGGTTTTGCAGACAATCTGTGTGCCTCAGCACTTATGAAAGAAAAAGAAAAGAATTCCTGATAAAAGAAAAATGAAATGTCATATTTATCAGGTTTCCTCTTGTCTTACCCTGATAAAGCAGAATGATTCTGCTGGGGTCATCTGCGGGGCCCGTGGCTCATGATGGGAACATGACAAAAGAGTTCTGTGTTGAACAGCTCTGTAGCTCATTCTGAAACATGTTTCCCAGCTCTTTATTCAATCAATATGAAATGAGCTTTTGTGGGAACTTATCAAAGAAGTTTTTTGTTTCCGTTCTGGTTTAAGGCTCCAATTATAAATCAAAAGAAAACAAAAATTGCTTTAAAAGACTAACTAAAGTATATTAAATTAAATGAGATCAACTTTAACACAACAGGGAGTTTAGTCTGTGTTTACAGATTGTTTCATCTTTGAACACAAGTATATTCCTGATAAGAATTTGTCACATTTTACACACTGATCATATGAATAATTAACACTTTCTGTTGTAAATGAAAAATCCAGCACAAACTGCTGAGAGAGTCTGTAACAGAGTCCAGTGTCAGTGTCCCCTCCCACCCACCGTCCATCCCAGTGAAACCCGATATGAGCAGCTCTCTCATTCACAGCCCAGCTGCTTCTCCACAGTTTCTCCCGATAACCACACAGAGAAGTGTGGCTGTGCCTGAAATGGACGTGTTGGTTGTTCCTGCAGACAGACAGAAAGGATGGTACCTTTCTCTGATGGCCCCAAACATAAAAGGCCCAGAGTTCGCCTGGCTGGACCCATCCAGACTCTACTGCAATTCCCAGGTACGACAAAAAGCGAAACAGTGGTTTCCAGCAGACTGGCAACGTCAACTAAAACAGCCAAATGTTCTCTACAGCTGCACAATCATGTGCGCTCTCTGCATGTTATGACTTCACCCTGTGCTTTTGGCTCCAGGCTCTTGCAGAATGCGTGAAAGACCTCCTCAGTCCGTTCCACAGCGACACCATTGACCTGGTTGCTGGGATAGATGCCATGGGATTTATTCTTGGTGAGAAAACAAAGCAGTTTATCTTGAGAGGGAACAAAAGCAGAGTTCACTCCAATCAGACCCCAAACTAATCTCATTTAAAGAAGTGGTTACTGTGCTTGTACATATGTTAAGAAACATGAACCCAGAGGCAGAGATACTAAATTTAGACATTATGCCTCTAAACTCTGCTCCTCACAAAAAGCATGTTAATATGTATCACATCAGGATTAACCACGCTCCATTTCAGAGATTTTGCTTTGTCAGACTGACTTACTTTTTTGTTGTTGATTTATTTCTAGGGGCATCTGTTGCCACTACTCTTGGCAAAGGTTTCCTGGCTATTCGTAAAGCGGGTCATCTGTGTGTAGCCACTCAAAATCAAACCTACACAGACTACACAGGCAGAGAAAAGACTATGGAAGTAAGACTGGATGTGCTAAAACCAGGTTAATCTTCACTTTTCCTTTAACTAAATTGCATAACACTATCAGTGGGGAATGTTTGGACTGCAGGATTGAGAAGATCAAGAGAGTAAAGATTACACTTCCACTGTTCTGCTGATGTGAAGAGTAGAAGTCATATAGATAGTTAAGATTTAGCGTTTTGTAAAAATTCAAATGACAAAAAAAAAAGATCCAAATTGGTAGTTTTCATGTCAAAAACAGCACAGCAAAACATTTTGCCAGAGCTCATGCAGGACCCAACCTCCTTAAAACAAATGGAAGATTTTTCTTATGTTATTAAGAAAATGAAAAAAATTGACAGAAAATAAAGGTAATAGAGATTTACGAACTTTGACCAACAGTTTTATATCATATGTATGGGCATAAAAAAAGCTGAGTAATTGTTTCCTTAACAAGCATGAACCTCAGCAGCACAAAACTCACTTAACTTTGAAAAAACCTGTTTCCTTGTGATGCAGCATCATCTGGTGTTGTTCAAAGGAATTACAGCAGGAATTACAGAAGTCATGTTTAAAGTATCTCCCAAATATGATGCTGTGTCTGAACTGGCTTTAGTGCCACAATTTGCAACATATTCTGCATTTTCTGATTAAATAACAGATGGAGCCTTTCAGAAAGAGACAGAATCTAAACCATATTATAAAGACAAAACGGTGATGAGATTATGCACTGCTGGAAAATAAAGAGCGAAAACAAAAGCTTGTAGTTCAACCCGAATGAGCATCAAAAGTTAAACATGGACTCTTTAAACAAAGTCCTTCCCAACCTCGATCTCAATGACACAGAATTCAGTGTTTAAGTCTACTTTCTCTCAAATTAGGACACTTCAGTGTTTTGTCCAGTGTCTATGACAAAACTACACTCCTAAGATTTTCTCTATGGCTTTTCATTCTGATTTTCTGAAAACATAAAATGATATTCTTGATCAGGCCAGTAAAGCTGACCAATCCCAGCAGACTGAGCTTTTCAGGCAGAAATCAACAGAAGCCCCTCCCACAAGGCAGACCACCCCAGTATGACCCATTTGAGCTCCTGCCTGCTGGGAAATTCTGCAGATTTGTTTATGCTCCCTCTGTTGGCATGATAGCTATAAATGTATTAATCTAACTTTGATCCTCAACAGATGGAACATCTTTTTTTTTTTTTTTTACCATTTCATTGACTTTAAACAAATTGAACTTATAACACCTGAATGTATGTCACATTTCTGCTAATGTAGTCAAAAACATTGTTTTTTCTATTTGCATTTCTGCATCTATCAGCATGTATACTTGTGTTTTATTGCAGATTATTTTAACTAGATTGATTAAAAAAAAAAAAAAAAAAGCTTTTACTAATCTAAATGTTTCTCCTGGACATGTGTCCTGCTGCAGGTTTGAGGGTGTTGTTAGTGGACCAGTGGATAGAGACTGGAGGCACAATGAAGGCTGCCATCCAGTTGGTGGAGAAAATGGGGGCAACAGTAGCAGGTCAGTCAACAAAACAACAATATGAAGTCATTCAAAGACATTCAGAAGCTGAGCTCAGACATGTTGCCGTGTTTTCTACAGGTGTAGCGGCCGTCGCCATCGAGAACACTCCAGGAGGGAAGTGGATTAAGGAAAACTACAAGTGCTCTCACTGCATCCCCGAAGGGCTGCAGAGTCAAATCGATGGGAAATATCTGGACTCTTTTAAAAGCTTTAATAAGTAGACGTGTTTCCTTAAGAGTTCACTGAAGAAGATCAGAGACACGGACATGAAATACTTTAATTTGCATAAACACTTTTGTAATGAAAGAACTGAACTACTTTTAGTAACTGAAATAATATGATTGTCTTTTAAAATTTCTTACAGACGTGTAAAGTGACAATAAATGGCAGACTCTATGTTCAAACACACTACTTCTATAAAAAAAAAAAATCAGTCTTAATTTGTAAACAACAAAGCATTAACATTACAAAAATGGTCAGTCTGTAAGGTCAAGATATGAAGAGTAAAGAGAAAATGCAATCTCTTCAGTCCACTCAAATACAACTGGCCATAACGTTACACAACAAACTTTTAGGTGATTAACTGAATAAAAATGTTATTGAAATACACACTACAGCAGCAAAACTGCAGATTTAATCCAAACTCTACACAAAGCAAACATTTACAGTCACTCTTTGGCATCCTTGGCCGTACCACAAGTCATTTTTTGTGCAAGTACTGTGTCAATCTTTAAATCCCAGCAAGTTAAACTAAGAAACACCACAAGAATCCACACTCATCCCATGAAGGGGCCTCCCCGGCCGGGCCAGGAAAGTCTGACTTTAAACCTGCCAGGAAATGAAACGTCAGTGTGCCGCCTCCTTCTCCATCCACAGAAATCCTGCCCGCTCAGCTGGACAGCAGCCATCATCATCATCTGCTAGGAAATGCCTCGTTCTGAGTCTGTGCGTTTGACTTTCAAACTTCTGTATCCATCCTTACTGACAGCAGCTGGGCTGCTTCTTTTTGGATGTGGCATACAGACTGCTTGAAGCGCTGTTAATTCCTGAGGGGGACACAAAACTCTTTTGTTAAACTATGTGACAAATACAACCATGTATTTATGGTTTGTGACAGTTTTGAGTACTCACTGACAACATCTCCGATTTGCCTCGATCCACTTTTCTCCAGTTCAGCAAGGACATTCGTCTCAAATGCCAGTGAAGCAACTCGAAAGAAAAACTCTTTCACATTTTCTCCTGGAGGGAGAAACCAAATATGCCGGGGCCAGTTTCAAAAACGTAACTTTCACCATTAACAATAGCTTTAATACGTTTAAGGTAAGTTAAAGAAATAAAACATCTATAATTTAGGGACACATGCCTTGTCAGATTGACTGATTTTATGAAGAGCACTTTGTTTTTGGTTTTTTTATTGCATAATAGAAGGGAAGTCACTAAAAATCTCAAAATTGCATCACTATATTCATCTATACACTACAAGCAATTTTATGTTTAAAAAACACAGAGAATTCATGAAACAACACTGAGATACAGAGAACTATTTTACTGAAATGGACCAAAGGCTGATCATATAAATTTCTTAAAAACAAACAAACCATGACACATCCCTTTTAAACCATAAATCTGAATCACCTTCAGTCAGACTGGCTGCAACTAAATAAATCATTCTCTGATCCTTCTAATACTACAATATCCTACATAATCTCACAATTACAGATTTCTTCTTTCACCACACTGTAAAAACTGAAATCTAAGTAAGATTAAAAATCTTAAATTGAGTTCACATACGCTTATTTTTTTAAAGGTAAGATAATTCTTAGTTTTTATGCCAGAGAATTCCTCTTGTTTTAAGAGTATTTTTACTTGTTTTGGGAAGTCTTGACGAGCCAAATTTTCTTGTTCTGTTGGAAGATCATTTATCTTATTTTAAGCAACATTTACCTAATTTTTGTATTTTTTTTCTTGTTTTTTAAAGCCGAGTTTTTGCAGTGCAGTAATGGAAAGAATGATGAAAAAAAAAATGTTGTGGAGCCCATGCCGACATGACATGAAGAGACCTGACACATCTGTGATTTCTTACATTGGGTGCATTATATTAAAAAAAAAAAAAAAAAAAAAAGGCCAGGTGATCCGTATTATCACCCATTAGTTTGTGAGCTCCAGCTTTGAAGTTGATCCTACTAGAAGTAGAAATAAGCTGAGCACCATTGTGGATTTCAGTATCTTTTTCACATCCACTGATGGATGGATACATCCATGTTTTTATGCAGCTGTGCATGACTTTGACTTTACTGTAACTTTGTGCACTAAAATCCATAAACTCACCCGTCAGTGATGAAACAGCCCAATACTCTGCATGGATCTCTTGTGCAAGTTTGAGAGCATCTTGTTCAATCCGAGAATACTGAGCAGGAGACTGTCAAATAAATCATGAATAATAATTACATTACACAGGTTAGGCGTTTTCTTTCTCATTATAAACACACGATGTATAACCCTTCTCCATGGCTGAAAGATCTTTAGGATCTTTTGAACTGCTGGTTGGATAAAACATACAATGTAAATTAAATTAACAAGTTAGACTCTGGAAAATACCAGAGCAAAGAAAACAAAAAGTAAATCCATATGGAGTCAACATAGCAGTGAAGTGAGAGATAAACTATAAATTATTACAGAATTCACTAAACAGAAAAGTAGTGTCTGCACTGCTAGATAAAATTGAGTTAAGTCTTAGAAAATGTTGCTGTCCTCTTCATTTCTGCCTCCACCACTAATGCTATGGGGTCTAGTGAAGGAGGAGAAACATTCCTGAGGTTTGACCCAGGACACAGACTCTTTGTGCTGCTGGCATCAATCCAAACAATTCATGAATGGCTCCAGTAAAAATAACATAAAAAGCCTGCAGGCATGTCCACTTTAAAACAACAGAAGACTTACACTCATGTCTTTCTTAGTGCCAACTAGAAACAGCTGAACAGCGGTGGGGTCGTTCTCTTTCAAGGCGTCCTCGAGCCACTGCCTGCAGGCATGGAAACACAGCATTAGATCCACTTGCCAGGACAGAATATGCACAAACAAGATTATTCTGACTGATTAGCTTACCTTGCATGGCCTAAAGTGGCGATGTCACCGACATCAAACACAATAATCACAACTGAGAAAATAGAAGATGTTGTTTTAGCACATTAACAGCTTTAATTCAAATTCCAGGCTTTTGTTTCTCGTCTCTGACATTTTGTGCCTTGTTAAACAGTGTTGTAAATGGAAAACACATGAGTTACCCTGAGCCCCTCTGTAGTATGTAGATGCAATGCACTTGAACCTTTCTTGGCCTGCAGTGTCCCACCTGCAGGCCAAGTAGAGAGAGAGAGAGAGAGAGAGAAAAACAAGTGAGCAAGGTCACATGAGATGATGAGCTTTATTTATTCCCCTCAAGAAATCCAGATCAAACTTACAGCTGCAGGCTGAAGGGAACACCCAGCACCTCAAAGCGCTCCATCTCAAAGTCAACACCAATTGTTGCCTTGTAGTTCTTATCGAAGGCATCTTTGCAGAACCTAAAATCACAAAAGCACTCTAAAGTTTTTACAGTAATTACCTAGTTGAAGAAGAGTATTTATTCAGAATGAAGCTACGTTATACTTCAGAGCAGAAGATTTTCCTGATCGGATTGTTTTTGTGTCAGATTAGATATTGATTTAGCAATTAACCCTTTATAGGGCACTCAATGAAATACCTGAAATTAGACATTTTAACCTAAAATTGTCCTTCTGGATCTCCATTCTATAGTTACATTTTTTTTATTTGTTTTATGCTGAAAATGAAAGAAAACAAAGTTATCAAAACTGGTCAGTTGCCTGATAAAGGGTTAATGGCACAAGCTTCAGAAGGGATTAATCCAATTGATGATGTGATAAAAATGAGTTGACTTTTTGAATGGGATGCTATTAAAACCAGAGACTTTGGACCCTGGTTGGGTCACTGTACTACAACGCACGTGGATACTGCCTCCTTTTAACAGCAATAGGCCAAAAAAACTACTAACATCTGTTAACATCAGATTTTTGAGTGCAATGGGAAGGCAATTACTTGGCACTCAGTCCTGCGTCGAATCTTGTTCAGGATTTTTATCGCCTTGAGCCAATATATCACCAAAGACCACACTTGAATTGGTAACAGGTAATCCTCAGAGGAAATCCATTCTAAAACTTTAGAATTAACTGAGCATCATTAAAATAAAAATATTACAACCTACAGTGGTGATAGGATGGGGGCAAAGATTTTAGCTGTTATTCTTAACTAACTTATTTTTGGTAGAAGTTATCTACATAGAATGCCCAATGCAAATCTGATTTCAGATCCCACAGGTCATCTGAGTTATTCATTCCCAGAACTGCACTTCACCCTGATTTTTGTACATGTAAATGACCACATGGGATTACCTATTAATCAGGCAGGTTTTTCCCACAGCCAGATCACCTACTACAATGACCTTGGAGATTTTAAATCTGCTGATAAAAGAAAAAAATATAAATCAGTAAGTTAATAAGAGTCACAGAAAGCAAACCATATAGATAGTATAGTTTCCAGTACTGACCCCACAGTGCCAGTCCGCTGCTCCTGGCAGGCCGTCTTCACTTTGTTGTTGAAGCCATTGTTGGTATGAAGAGCCGCTTCTTTTCTGAAAGACTGAAGGAAGAATGTGACTTTGAGAGGCTGTAAAATGTTGTAGAAAAAGAAGTAGCAGACAGGACATAGAGGCTTAACCTGAGGGAGCTGAGCGATGATTCGGTCCCGTCGAACCGGAGGAAGAACACTCATGGCTGAACCTCTGACAGACATGGAGTCTCCAGGAAAACAATCACTGAACAAAGAGATAACATGTTGACTTATCTACATAATCAAATATTTCCGTTCTTTTCTCAGGTTCATAGTATAAGTAATTGTAAATTTACTATTTTTTCATCATTTGTGGTTTTTATTTTTCAAAACTGAAACAAAAAAATCCTACATGTCAATCTTACAGTTAAACAATTTTCATTGGAATTTTCTAGGCGGTATCTTCAGTCATCGGTCATTGTGATGAGCTCTGGGGAACATTAGCATGTTTGCAATATGTTTACCTGGTTTTTCACAAAACATCATGACCTCTTCTTTATTACAAAATGCATCTGATCTCCAGAAATGTTTTCTGCCAGTCTTCTCCTGCTTGGTCAGTATCAGTTATTTTCATAATCAGTGTCAGGCAACTACTAAAGCCCAGACAGGATCTGAGGCCATTGTATAACCGCTGATCAAGTTGTATGTTATAGATCATTTAGGTTAAACCAGTTATAAACAAAAGCATTTGTTTATTTAAAGTTTAATAAAAACATATGCCTGCAGGTTTAGATGATTATGGAGAACTTTTGGTTTTCAAATTGTGGGGTTAAATTGTAGAAATCTTGGAGGGGATTCTCAGGAAATGTGTCCAAATATAAACCAGTTTTTTTAAAAAAAAGTTAAAAGAAATTATTTTTACAAGTAATATAAATGAAGATACTATTACTATTTTGTTTTATAACAAAGGTATTTTGGTGTTATCTTCAGTTACATTATTTATAACGCTATAGACTATTTTAATAATAATAAGGGTAATAATACATCATTATGAATAGTTAATAATTTGGTAGGAAGGGGGTGGGGGGTAGTATAAGTTTGTACTTCCACTCCTTTTTGGATATGTGAATAGAATATGAAACTGTCAGTTATGTTTTATTTATTTGTTTGTTTATTTATGTCTGTCCATTCATGTTTGATTATTGTTGGCCTATTACATGTTCAAAAAAAGTTCATTCATTCATTCAATCATTCATTCATTATATTTCCATATTGTTTTACACCTAAAACAATTTTCTCTTGTGGGGTATTAAAGAAACTGCATGAAATATCATGACTACACACATTTGGATTAACCTGCATGTGTTTGCATAAGGCCCTGCGATGGACTGGCGAGCTGTCCAGGGTGTACCCTGCCTGTCGCCCAAAGCCGGCTGGGATAGGCTCCAGCTTCCCCGCGACCCTGAATGGAATAAGCGGTTCGGAAAATGAATGAATGAATGTTTGCATAAGAATAATTAATTACATTAAATTAAACTAAATCAGGAGACGTGGAGGCCTGTTTTTGCCACACGTTTCTGTTTTATAGGATAAAGCTCCTGATCACGTCTTTTTATGTTTAATAAATTATATCTGGAGGCCACTAAAACATGCCCAGTTATGCAAATTAGTCGGTTTCCTGGCACTCAGTTTGGACTGGCAACGCTGACTTCGGAACAGACGAATGAGGCAGAAAAACGCTGTTGTCGTGAAATGAAGCGGAGGCAGACATCAGTGCTGATCCACTTCCAGTCTGATTTAATCCTATTGTTCATCTAAATTCCCGCTAAAGAAGATGTCTCATTTTCTTCATTTGGTCTGGTTCCACACACGCAACTAAAACCACACGACGTGGAAACGGGTGTAAATGTACCAAACAGCTGTGGAAACATGGACGTTACGCAGAGAAAAGAGCAACAAAGTTGTACAAAGAAAACTTTTTAACAGCAGCGTGCTCGAGCTGAAGAGATGTTACAAGATACCTTCACGACTCAGGGTGGTCCACTTCACTTTTTCTTCCCCTTTCTGCTTTTATTCTTCCCCGAAAAGACGCTTCCTATGGCAACAGAGCGCCTCGCAGATCCATTTTCAATGATCAAAGCGGCAACATTTGCGACGCCGAGGTCGATCCGCGGAAGTTGAGAGGAGCAGTCGAGTGGCACCGCAGCTGCTGCTGACTCAGTTCCCTGGATTCATTTTTTCTTCCCACATTTTCTCCTTCGGTCCCCTGCTGGAGGAAATATGAAAAACAGTCTATCTATCTATCTATCTATCTATCTATCTATCTATCTATCTATCTATCTATCTATCTATCTATTGTATATTAATTACATTACCAAATTGAAAAAAATTATATATTATATATATAATTTGTATAATATATTTATTTATTTATATAATATATTATATATATATCAAAATTATATATATATTATATATATATATATATATATATATATATAATTTATTTATTTTATTTTTTTTTGTACCATGTAGCTTACAAGGAGGGTGCCATAGACCGTATGGCATTTTCTTATAGGCGTCCTCTTGATCATGTAAATGACTAACATATATATATATATATATATATATATATATATATATATATATATATATATATATATATATATATATATATATATATATATATATATATATATATATATATATATATATATGTATATATATATATATATATATAAATATATATATATATATATATATAAAAATATATATATATATATATATATATATATATTAAAAAAAAAATATATATATATATATATATATATATATATATAGATAGATAGATAGATAGATAGATAGATAGATAGATAGATAGATAGATAGATAGATAGATAGATATTAATCTGTCAGTATATCAGAGTACATCACTATATTTTTTGCATGCATGTTTGAAACATGTAATTATAGTTTTAACTATTTAGTCATTAAGTAAGCTGCTACCAGATTACTGGTCAGAGGGGGAACTGCACATTTTTCTTGTGAAATGAAATAAAGATCATTTTGTTTTGTTAAACTGGATTATATTCCAATCAGCGAAGTGTCCCCACAAGGCACCAGGCTCCCAGTCTGCTGGGGGTCAGAACTGGGACTCAACAACTTCTTAAGTGTCCTGCGACTTCCCCAAGCCAGTCCCCTCTGCACTAGCAAGCATTGTTGACGCCTCAAGTTTACAACCCCATCCTCCTCCACACATCCACCCCCATTCTCACCTCCTGCTGCATGTAGCTCAGTCATCCCCCACTACTAATCCCTTTATACCAACTGCTACATCCCCAGAATGCAATCCTCCTGCCAGTCCCGCACAATAACCCAGGTGAGAAAACCACAGAGGATCAAAACGAGGAAGGGTGTGGGTCCAGATGGCATCAACTCAAGGCTTCATAACTATTCTGCACAAATTAACAGTGCAAAACATTCAGTACCTCTTCAACCTAAGCCTGAAGCTGGGGAGGTTACCACAGCTGTGGTGATTTTCCTGCCTTGTATCTGCACCAAGGACTCCACACCCAAAGAACTTCAGTAGCAGCCAGCTGGTGGCGCTGACATCCCACCTGAAAAGGACTCTGGAGCAATTGGTTTTTGTTTATTTCTATCATCCGTGCTTGTCATATAATCTACAACAGTTTGCCCATGAGTCTGATACTACGGTACTCAAAGCCATGACTCATTGTACAGAACTTCATAGGCTGTTGGTTCCATTTCATTTGAGTCAGGCATGTTGAAGCAGGGATACATTGAAAACCTGCAGGACTGCGCCCCTTGTGGGACCGAGTTGAACATCCCTGATCCTCAGTGTGCATGTGAGGACACGCGTGGCACTCTGAAGCATTCAGTCTTGGGCCTCCACAGGGGACAATCCTCACTCTTCTCGTGACACTCACCTGTCACCTCCCGGAGTAATCTGTTTACTCTGTTATCACCGGCCTCATCACAGATGAGGATGAATACAGGGGACTCATGCTGGGTTTTTTTGGGGGGGGTGTATATGAAACCACTTCAGGATGAACATGGGAGAAAAAAGCAGAAAACTGGTGTTGGATTCCTGCTACTGGGCAACATCCAGGGAACACACCCTGATCTGCAAACTGTATCGAACACTGAACCCTGCTGTACTTTACATGAAAGGCCAGATCAGACTGCTGGAGACTGAGGGGGCACTCCTGTAAACCTTTCATGGCTCTGTGGCGGAAGGCCACCACTGTTTTGGGATGCCCCTTGGATCTAGTTGAGGTGGTTAAAGAGAGGATGATGGCTAAGCGGTCAATCATGTTAGATAATAGCTACCACTTCCTCCAGAACACTTTGTCAACACTGCAGAGAGCTTGATGAATATTTCACCCCAAGTGTGTGAAGGAGTGTGTGCAGCAGACTGTCCAACCAGAAGTGCTAACAAAACACAAATACACAAAATTAAAGCCAATTTACAATCCATTAAATATTGAACTTTCGTACTTCTGATCCTTTACTGTTTTGTAATTTGCTTACAAGGAAAGATTTAGCTGATCTCATCGACTGTTCAAGATTTTATGAAGAAAACCTTGCAGTCTCTGTCAGAGCACGGACTTCTAACAAATTGATGAGTTGGTCACTGAGGTGTTTTCTGTGACTGTAGCTGTCACTTCTATCTGTGACACCTACAGCCACCTCCAACTACTACTACTACTACTACTACTACTACTACTACTACTACTACTAATAATAATAATAATAATAATAATTACTACTACTACTACTACTACTACTACTACTACTACTACTACTACTACTACTAATAATAATAATAATAATAATAATAATAATTACTACTACTACTACTACTACTACTACTACTACTAATAATAATAATAATAATAATAATAATAATAATAATAATAATAATTACTACTACTACTACTACTACTACTACGACTACTACGACTACTACTACTACTACTAATAATAATAATAATAATAATTACTACTACTACTACTACTACTACTACTACTACTACTACTACTACTACTACTACTAATAATAATAATAATAATAATAATAATAATAATAATAATAATAATAATAATTACTACTACTACTACTACTACTACTAATAATAATAATAATTACTACTACTACTACTACTACTACTACTACTACTACTACTACTACTACTACTACTAATAATAATAATAATAATAATAATAATTACTACTACTACTACTACTACTACTACTACTACTACTACTACTACTACTACTACTACTACTACTACTAATAATAATAATAATAATAATAATAATAATAATAATAACAATAATAATAATAATAATAACAACAACAACTGAAATTTGAAACACTTTTTATTCATGGTATCACTCATGATCCAAAATATGGGTCTCCTAAAAATCACTTCATACAAGAAACATTTTACATTATTATGGTCATGGTCAAACAAACTCACTTTTGAAAAACCTTTTTTTTTTTAACTTTAACATCATGTTGAAGTATATGTATATACTTATTCACACATTATTGTTGTCTGTACTTGTTTCTAAAGGCACTGTGGTAAAGGCACTGTCACACAGGTCAGATGCATGTCCACTCTGAACATGTCTACTTGGATTTTCTTGGCATTGTTTGAAACAGAAAATGAAATGTTCTTCTCATTAGGTTTTCCAATGTCAACATCAGCACTTATGATTTAAGGAATGATCATGGAGACTAATGGTCAACACCTTTGTGTACTAATTTGAAAGTATATAAAAAAAAAAAAAAAAAAGAGTGCACACTTTAGGACATTATTTACAAAGTTCTGTACAAACATTATTTAGGAAAGACGAGGACCAATACGTCTGATACAACATCTTTAAAAATGAACCCCTTTTGTAAAAGTATCATCATTTTGCAAACAAACTACATAGTTGTGTTTATTATGTGGAATTGTGCTGCTGCCTGTTCAATACAAGGGCTTTTTGAGGGTCCTTATTGAGCAGCTGTAAGATGGCAGGTATCCAGCTTCAGTACCACTAGTCACACACCAATTCATTTATCAGAAGACCTATAATAGGACCACAAATGATCCTGTATCAGATTATGTTAGCAGTTCAGTTGGTCCTTGACAACATTGTTATGTCATAATACAGTATCACTTCAGCCATAAACAGGGAGATGGGGGCTTCATAGAGATACAGGGAGTAGAGGAAATACACACACAAAGATTTTAAAATCTGAGTCCATAAATTTTCATCTCGGAAAGAAAAAACATAAAATTTGAAACCACAACTCCCCATGCACATTTCACACACAGTATCTATGGCAACACACTTAATTTGTTTGACAAAAAGTTATCAACAACACAAAATGCACTTTCCCCTTTCAAGTGAATGTACTAAAGGATTTATCCCTTATATTTTGATGAACATGAGTTGTGCATTTTTGCAGAGAAGTTAAAAGAAGTTCATTACATGTCTTCTTCTGTCCGAAATGCTACATCAAGTACTAAGTTCACAACGTGGCAAAAAACTTAAGCAACTCAAAGTAATGGCAGACAGCACTGTTGGGTAAGGAAGTCCAGCTACTAACAACTTTAAACCATTTCTCAAGATAAAAACACCTCTTTTGTCTTTAAATACATCCTTCTTTTTTATTTATTTCTTTTGCACGTTTAGCTCATAGACATGAGTGTATCAGCCCCATTGTCTTTAGCAAGGATATTTTAGTATTGTCAAGGTTTAAGGACTGCCCTCTAGACTGCCCTCTGGGGAAATTCAGAACAAGTATATTTAGCTAAATGTTAAACAAATAGTTAAACAATGGTAAACCCTCTTATTAAAGCAATAGCTACACCTTTGGAAGAGTAGAATAAGGGTCATTACAACCCCAATGTCTGCAAGTTCATGACATATTGTACCAGTTAACTCATGTTAGTGGTAAATACTGAAGAAACATTAACTTGCAAAATTATAGTTCAATATTGTTTATGTAATCTAGTCAACAACCAAAGGTTTTTCTAAGTGCTTTGTTTTCCCTTTGTTCTTCTGCTGTGCCCAGTTTTTATGCTCAGTTCATTCATTCATTTTCCGAACCGCTTATTCCAATTCAGGGTCGCGGGGAAGCTGGAGCCTATCCCAGCCGGCTTTGGGCGACAGGTAGGGTACACCCTGGACAGCTCGCCAGTCCATCGCAGGGCCACACACAGAGAGATGAACAACCACACATGCTCACACTCATTCCTAGGGGCAATTTAGAGTAACCAATTAACCTATCATGCATGTGTTTGGATGGTGGGAGGAAGCCAGAGTACCCAGAGAGAACCCACGCATACACAGGGAGAACATGCAAACTCCACACAGAAAAGCCTTGGTCAGCCAAGGTTCGATCCTTGGCTGACCAAACCAGCCAAGGATTGAACCAGTGACCTTCTTGCTGTGAGGCCACAGTGCTAACCACTGCGCCACCGTGCAGCCCACACAAAAAAACAGTTTACACTAATTGGCCATCTTCTGGGCACGTGCTGACAGGCAGCACACAGTCCATGCAAGCACCAACCAACCCTCCAACATGTTTGAAAATTTAGTTTCCTTTACTGGAAATGGAAACTTTGCTGATCCATCATGAATAAGCAACAAAAGGGATTTCTGACGTTCATTTTTCACATAATGACCTCATTGCTTTTTGATGTTATCCATATAACTAACAGGCAAAGTTATATATCATGTCTTCTTCAGATTCAAAGCAATAATGTTAGATTTTCATAGAATGAAATGACAGCTTATTACTGCATTATGGATATTGGCTGCTGGTTGTAGCATCTGCTGTTAAAGTTTGAGTGGTGTTGTTCTTATAATATAACTTGTATTTTTCAGCTAGAAAAAACATCAATAAAGTTCCCAAAATGTTTACAAACTCCTTTAAGATTGTGATACTGAAAATCTATATCGTATATGCTGAAAGTGGGTAACAATGCAAAAGCTTTTTTTGTCAACCTAACCACAAACTGAGACTTCAAATAAAGTAGGACTGTAATTCATTTAACCCGGATTTTGTAACATCAGTAAAAAAACTGCATCTGAAAAGGATGCATTTTATTCCACAAAGATCCCTTTTGTTGAAACGCAACAAAGGGAACCAGTTGTCGCTGGGAATGATGCCAGTAATGATCAGGAAAAGACAAAATCTGTAAACCCCCACCTGGAATAAAAACATCGTACAATCCTGTGACCCTCCCCAGTCAATCACTGAGAAACTTCTTGGAGTTGTTGTTATGTGTGCCATTCTGTCCCACGTAGGCCTTACGTCGGGGAAAGAAGTCAGCCCGGAGCAAACGGTAGAAATAAATTACGATCATGATGTTCATCACCATCATGGTGACGAGAAAGCATCCGCCGTGGTCCAGCCAGGAATAGTTGTGGATGATGTACCAGGTGAGGTAGAACTGGGTGCTCAGACGAAACATGATGTAAGTGAAGAGGTTGACAAATTTGTTGATGTGGTAGATGGGAGAGGACTGAGCATCAGCCAGCTTTAGCATCAGCCTCAGGTGAAGGGTGACGCTGTTGACTTCCACAAAGAGGGCAATCACAGCACCGGCTATATACAGCTGAGTGTAGAGGGCATATAGGAAACACCAGATCACCTGAGGATAAAATACACACACACACACACACACACACGGGGAGTTGAAGATTTTTGGATTTACCATTTCTCTCTTGTTTGTTTAACTTTCATGTTTCTACTCAACATATACTGTAAATTTTATAGCATGTGTTGCACTGCCTGACAAAGAAACAATGAATTTTCCAATTCTGAATCAAATTTTAAGCTAATTTTAGCGAATATATATATATATATATATATATATATAATACTTTAAAGAGTTAACACAAATCAAAAGTGCTCATAATTTCAGATAGGTTATTGTTAATTCAGTAAACTGTAATTATTCTTTGCCCAGAGTCTTATCTGTTATTCAGCTCAGTTGAGGCGATGCAATCAGAAAGTGATTTCCTCCCTTGATTTATTTGCTCAGATGAGATTAAATTAATTACTTTTCATTAAAATCAACAACAGCATGTGGAACTAATATCTAGATGCATTTGGATAGGATTTGGACAATAATTGGGTATTACGAAGGGAAAAAATGTACTTTTTCTATATTTACTTAGATATTAACCTTTTCTTTTTTTCATTATTTAAAGAATATGTTTTTTACAAACATTTACTAATGAGGACATGTTAAGGTTTTTTTCTTTTTTTTAATGATTTGTGTTTTTCATTTTTATTTATTGCTCAGTAGGTGGCAGTGGATGGTATGAATGGCTCATGTAAAAGTATAACTTTGTCACCCATGCATAAACTTGAAAGCAGCATTCTCTGTAGTGACAACTATGCATGAAAGGCTTCAAATAAATACAAAGTTCACTAATAACTTTTAATTTCCCTTCGTTTCTTACTGCAAACACACATAAAATGTAATTGTTTCAGTCTGATTTTACTTTCCTTTAGCTGTCTCCTTTAGCTTCGCGTGCTGAATTAGTTATGTCATCTAAGCCAGAAATGCAGGTTCAACTGACTTAAACTTAAAACACGGCGACAAGCAAAATATCTTACCAGTGCATGATGGAGTAAGAATTCCCAAGAGCCTCTTGCATGTCCTGTTAAAATAATATCCCCAGCATCCTGCACAAAGTACCCTGCAAAAAACAATTAAACATATAAGATGCTGACTAGGAATACAAGTCAGTTAAGTTAATCAACGCATAAAAGTGACACCAGAGAAGCCTGTGAACCTTAAAAAAATAATCTGCTTCTAATTTGTTGTGTGGTTTACTAACCATTTTTTAGCACATTACCAGGCCTGGGACTGTCCCAGAACATTCAGGGACAAACATACTACAGATCACAACTTTACTTTCCAGGCCAGCACAACATAACATTTTAATTTATGGTATCACATCACACACCAAAGACTAAATAATAATTGACATTCACAGTTAAAAATTAAATTAAAGAAAACACAACAAAATTGTTGGGAGAGGAGGGGGTGGGGGGAATACTGTGGCAAATGGAATAAAAGACCAAGACAACAAAGGAAATGAAAAAAAAAAAAAAAGCGATCTCGTGTACGAGCCAGACGAGGTCAGAAATAAACATCGGATTGCATTTTACAGCAGGGAATAACCCAGAAGGAAAACAGGATGGCAGATGGATGCAGAGTTTGCTTTTTTTGTTGCTATCAGTAAGTAATAACCGATTAACTCCTTTGCTCTGTGTCGTGTTTACCTTGCTCAGCTCTGTTGGTAAAACTGCCAATGTTGACATTAGGGTTTATAATCATGAAAAAAAATGCAATGACTATCATTTCTCACCCTGCTCTTCATAAGCTGTAAATCAGAGAAGATTTAAACTATGCTTGATTTCTTCTAGATTCAAACATGTTTATATTGTCCAGACATTTGCTTTGCTGCTTTGTGTTACAGCTAATAGGAAATAAAACAGTGAAAATTACAGAAAGGCTCTCATCAACACAGGTGAATATGAGAAAATAATGTCAAGCATGGGACAAAAACACATTTCCATAACATTGCATTAGTCTGAGTGTCATGTTTTCATCTGAATGCAGCAGGACACATGACACACATCTGTCATCATGAATTTACCATCACGTAAATGACAGCAGTGTGTTCCAGCGTAACCGCACACACCTTTCTCCACATCGGACCAGTCTGTCGCATGCGTCGCCTGCTTTGCAAGAAACATGCCCAAACAGCGTCGTGACCTACAACTTAACATCAGGTTGCAGGTTTTTCAGCTTTCAGTTTAGCCCAACAGTTTGGCTGAAATATTACTTGTGGTGATGAAAGTTGATTTATTTTAAATCTGAGGGATGAAAAGCATACTGCCTCAGTTTTGTTCTAAATAGTCACAGCTTTGAATTCACTCATCTCAAAGGGGCTTTCTTCAGAAAAGAACCTGCTTTAAATATATTTTACACTACAGTGCAAATTTCAGAGTCACCCAGAGACAAGAGGAATCAGAGTTAAACTTATCAGACAGCAGAGCAAAATGTCTTGTCTTTTAATGCAGACTAAACAATTCTCACTGGTTATTAAACTGTCAGCCTGATTCAGCTGGAGGTATTCCAATGACTAAAAGTCCTTTTGTGCCCCAGTATGACTGGCACGCTGAAGATACTGAGACACACAACTAGCCGCTATGTTAAGAAACTTGTTTTTTGGTGGCCATGGTGAATGAGAGAAGCCACCCATTTGGCTGTTAAGAGAATCAGGTGGGAGGGGAGGGCCTGCTGGGTGCTTCTCAAGCAATTAGAAAAGTGCTGTGGATAAAAGAAGGAGGAGGAAGAGGTTCTGTATGATTCGTCTCCCACATCAGCCTCTCGTGCATTAAACTGATTGGGCAATAACTCGTCAACAGACAGCTCTGGCAAATTTTTAAAAACAAATTTTCTAGTAAAAAAAGAAAACCCAACTGATTTATCAGGGAAATTATCTGCAGATTCAAAGATAAATCATTGAACAATCCACTTGTGAAATCCACTTGTGATTTTTAATTAATTATGTGTTAAAACAAAACCAGTTCTTATAGAAATATGTTTTCAAGTGTTATTCTTCCTCAAGATGCATTCACATACCTGTGGAGACGCAGATCAGCAGGTAGGACAGAGAGGTGTGATACGAGTGGATGTTGCTCAACGTCTCTGGCCAAATCACCACACTGGAGAGGGATATATGTTATGGATAGATGGTTCTGTATTCGCCTCAGTCAGACATATATGGGCTCACTCCTGGAGAGAAGAGCCTGACTAAGCAAAGACATTAATATCAGCTGTTATGACTTCTTATTCCCCACCCGAGACCAACTGACATCCCTGCTTTATATTAATGTTAAAATGTTTTATTGTGTAATTTTACCACATCTTATGTTTAGTTTCTGCATGCATGTTCATCTAATTAAATATAACTATGCCTGCTGTTTTTATGCATCATTGCTATTCTTTGCCACTTTTTATACTGTTTGGTAAAAGAACCACACCTCAAAAAGCAAACTCTTCTCTGAATCTCCTCATTGCATAAATAAACTGAGACTATTTTTTTTTTGTTAATAAATTATCTATAGTTTCTGTATGTGGCATGTAAGGCAACATGTAAGGAGTTTCTTTTACCCCTATTGAGGACTGAATGACCAGTAACTTTTATTTGAACATATTTATATAGTAGTAGAAGTGGTAACTTAAAAGTATGACCTTGCTCCCACTTGTTCATGATAAAAGATGAGTCACAAGCCAGTCCCACCCAAGAAAATTGTTTCTCAAAATGCTTTCACAAGAAGCCAGCAGGTTTTTCCTGTTGATATCTGCAGTTTGCCTGTCACCCAGATCTGGCAGAGTAAAAAAAAACGTATTTCCTATAAAAGCTCTGAATCGCTGGAAATAAGTCGGACAGCACAAACAGCAAGAAGAACTTTGTTTAGCTCTAACTGTATAGTGGCATTTCCCTCCCTCTTAAGAATGCCATTGTCTCACTATTCCCCACCCAGTCTGAACATGCCCTTCTTCTCCTGGCTGCCACAGGCTGTCACTGCGCCACATACTCCTACACATTACACATCATGTGGACAGTCAATAGACAATGCTGCCCTAGTGTGGATGGAGGGCTAGATGTACAGGCAGATGTTTACTCTGGATGGAGGCTTACCAGGTCAGGGCCCAAGTCCCAGTCAGCAGGGAATGCACCATGGAAACAGAGAGGTTCTTCCACTTCCAGGAGCGGAAGGCATCCTGTTTCACTACCTTGGGCACAGGTAGCTTCCTAAGCAGTCCGTGGGCCACCCTGAAGAGCAGAGAGCAAACCAGGACCGACGGACCTGGGTGCCTCTTCAGTGCAGGAAGGAGAGCCTCCATCATCTCCTCCCCGCCCCTCCTGTCTCTTTGCGTTTGCTTTCTAACCTTTTCACCCCCTCTTCGTCGCTTTATCGTGACGGTCCTTTACAGCCTTTTGATGGGCGGTGACGCGCGATGTGAGGTCTACAGAAAGACGAGAAATGCCTGCAGGAGATGATCCTCTGCTTTTTTATTCCTTCAAATCACCGCAGAACTAATGTCCGATTGATGGTGCCGTTTTTTTTTCTTTTCTTTTCACGTTGTCAGTGTCTCCAATGTGAAGAAAAAGCGTATCAGGGGTTTCCTGTGGCGACTCATTCCAGTGAGACGGTGTTTGTCTGAACGCAGAGGCGCGTAATGATTCTGTGCCGCCGCTGTTATTGCCCGTCCGTCTGCGCGGAATGACTGGGGAGTGGTGGAGAGGGAGCGGGGGGTGGGTGGTGCCGCTGTTGTTCCCTGGAACCGTAGAAATAAGGAGGGGCAGAGACTATATGAGCAGTATAGGAACAGAATTCCATCGCTGAACATGTGAAAATGTTTTGGGTAATTTTGATGGAAAAACAAAAACAACAAAAAGCCACACATCTTACTGTTTACACCAATCCTGCATGTGCACCCGTGACGCACCGTGCGTAAAAGTCAGTTGTGCTTTTAATCAGAAGATAACCAAAACAAACTAATCATAGCCCACAAACAAGGGGCTAATGAAAAATGATCATCTGGTGACGCGGGCGCAATAATATAAAATAACATAATATAATATAATATAATATAATATAATATAATATAATATAATATAATATAATATAATATAATATAATATAATTTGCAAAAAATCAAGATAATTAAAAATCATCAATCAAAAAAATCATCATAGGTCTGCTCCAGAAATGTATGAGGGGACAGGCAGTTATGTGAAGGGGCATTAGCTTACACATCATGCTTTAGCCAAATTGCTGATGTTAACAACAATAGGGATAACTAACCCAAGCCCAGCTCCTGAAAAATAGATTGCAGTTTGTCAGACCTCTAGCTAAGATCTGTCCAGTATGGTTGTCCCACCTGAAACCAAAAGTCCTGCTGATAGCTCCTAGGGCTGGCGTTGGCCACTTGATTTGACCTGGGAGCTAAATTTTTCTGACCAACTGAACAGCTAGCCAAAATGACCATTTATTGTCTATTTTCTTCTGCTAAATTATATTCTATTTATACATTTGGTATATATTATGTCATCATATTAAAATGGAAACTGTTAATTGTATATTGTATGTGCTTACATATTTTTAACATTGTGTGGGCTCTAGTGTACTTTATTGTTCAGCAGCAGCTCCCTGATCAGTGTGTCAGGGAGATGTTGGAATTGAATCTTACACCCTGCTGCCTGTCATTCAGCTTCAACAAAACCCGTTATTTTATTAATCTTTCTGTATGGTATTTTAGGCCCTGAAATGCAACATTTCTTTAACGGTTTTGAAACCGTAATGCTGAGTTCTGTTGCCTCCACTATCTGTGAAAACTCAGACAGAAACAGCTGTTTAACTTTCTGCCTCCAAACCAAGCCTGGAAAACTGAATCGCAGAGAAGCTGCTGCTAGCTTTGAGGTTAACTGGCACGGACATGGGACTCTGCTGGTACTAGAAGGCTGCTGTGCGGTTTATTGCTGTAGCTTGTAGCAAAGCATTTCACCTTTAAGCAAGTAGTTTCTCATAGTTGACTTCCTCTGCTCCTGATGCTCACTTTTGCTAGACCATCCAAGGGGCCACTTTTAACAGTGTTGTAAACAGCACCATGTTTGCACATGCACAAACCACTCATTCATTTTCCAAACTGCTTATTCCAATTCAGGGTCGCGGGGAAGCTGGAGCCTATCCCAGCCGGCTTTGGGCGACAGGCAGGGTACACCCTGGACAGCTCGCCAGTCCATCGCAGGGCCACACACAGAGAGACGAACAACCACACTCATGCTCACACTCACTCCTAGGAGGAATTCAGAGTGACCAATTAACCTAACATGCATGTCTTTGGATGGTGGGAGGAAGCTGGAGTACCCAGAGAGAACCCATGCATACACGGGGAGAACATGCAAACTCCACACAGAAAGGCCACTGACCAAACCAGCCAAGGATCGAACCAGTGACCTTCTTGCTGTGAGGCCACAGTGCTAACCACTGCGCCACCGTGCAGCCCCACAAATCACTCTTTCAGTTATATTTTTGAAAAATATAATCTGGCCAGATATTATCACGAGTGGGCCAGTTTTGGTCAGTGGTCTCCCAATTGCCGACCACAGATCCTGTATCGCCAGCAAACAGTTTGTTGGTGAGGAGAGAGAGTTTAGGAAGCTTGTGCCATCCTCTACGGATTTGAAGGTATTTGGTTGAGGGGTCATTGCCCCCTCCTGCCTCTGCCCAAAGCCAGCCTCCATAATAATAATAAAAAGAAGAAAAAAGAAAGCTGTCTTTTTTTTTTTTTTTAAATCATGAGTCAGAAGGCTGCATGTGGTGTAATGGTTAGCACTGTGGCCCCAGAGCAAGAAAGTGGCTGGTTTGATCCTCAGCTGGGGGAGAGGTTTAACGATTCCTCCCACTGTCTGAAGACATGCATGTTAGGAAATTGGTTAGTCTAAATTCTCCATAGGAATGAGAATGGTTGTTTGTCTCTCTGTGAGGGACTGGCGACCTTTCCAATGTGTAACCTGGGTTAGGCAATCATTACATTAATTGGAAAATGAATGAATAAAAATAATAAAAGAAGGAGTCTATTGTAAACAGCTGTCTAGGATATAATAACTCAGTTCAAGGTTATTTGGATTTTTAATTACATGCTGTCTGTGAAGGGCTTTGTAAAGAAACTTGTTGAGCAAGTTTGTTGAGCAAGACAAAAAAAAAAATATCTGGTTTACAATACAAGCCTGTTTAGGGTCAGTTTTCTTACATTTCTCATGTTTACTCAAATATAACTAATAAAACATATAACTAATATGTGGTTCAATAAGCAGCATATTAGTGTTTGGAGTGAGAAACTGTTAAAAAAATATTTTACAATTATAAGATTTTCTGGCAAACTATGTTTGCAGCATAGAAATATGAACCCTGTCTGGACAATGTCCATAAACACATTGTAGGACCAGTTCCCCACTGATGGCCCCTCTGCAGTTTGGTGAAGGGGGTAAAAGAAGCACATCCATACTGCTTCACATTACAGTCAGTGACATGCAGTTATAAAAAGGATATTTTTATTAAAAATCTAAGGCAGGGGTGTCAAACTCCAGTCCTCAAGGGCCGGTGTCCAGCAGCTTATTGTTGTTTCTCTCTACCTACTGATTAAAATCAAATGGATCCAGCAGCTTCTTGTCAACCTGTTTATTAATTTCAGTCAGGGGTGTTGGAGCATGGAGACAACAAAAACCTGCAGGAAACAGGCTCTCGAGAACTGGAGTCTGACACCTGTGATCTCATGATGTTATGAATCAATCCGTAATAGAACTTAGATTTTTGATATTTACACAGCTATCTTGATATAATGGACTCATCATATCTACTTCAAGAATGCAACGTCCTTTGCCCTGACTTGTAATAATAGCGCCACTACAGAACAGGACAGAGGCCAAATAGGGCCAGGCTTGATATCCGGACACTAGTCGCCTGTTTTCATGATCATGTGTCATATAAAAATCAGCATGTCATGACTGGTAGAAGCTTTAACTTTTACTTTAAAAGATTTAGGTTCTTTTGTTATTTTGATAAAGAAAAATCCCATTACAACTTATGCCACAACTACAGCTACCACTACTTCAAGTTCTACTATTACGGTACTACTACTACTACTACTACTACTAATACTAACACTACTACTAATACTACTAATACTAATACTAATACTACTAAAAGTAATAATGATAATAATATGAAGAAGAACCATAACAATAATAATAGTGATAATAATCACCCAATCATTCAATTACCAGGTCTTGAATTAGTTAAGTTCACCTAAGATGAAAACTAACTCATGATGTAACACAGAGCCATTATTAGTTTCTACATTGTTGTGGGGAAGCATTGATTCACTCCTTTCTACAATATCACTTCAGGTCATTCAGGAGTTTGTGGGCATTTTTCTTTTACCCCATGAGTATAAGCCTAAAATATAAGGAGGCTTCTTTTACACATGACTATGAATTCACAAGAGATGTTTAATTCTTTGACCTGGTGAAAGACTTTTAAAATTTTATTCACAGGTGTAATATATTGTTTTATTTCCTGCACATTTCTTTAACATATTGTGATATTTAAATCATTGAAATGAAACACATGCACGTACAATTATCACAAAATGTCACATAATAATACTTTTATGATAGACCAATATATTTAATCAAGTAAAACCAAAATTACCAAAATGCCCAAAGAATGTTTGACTTAAAAAAAAAAAAAAAAAAACGAAAAAAAATGAAGCTGGTTTTTATTAATTAGTATTATTATGGATACTATTGTGATTATGATTATTATGATAATTATGACTAATAATCATAATAATAACAGTGACTATATTACATTATGAAAGTACACCATGAGATGGCAGCAAAAACTTGCAAAAGGACTGAGTCCAACGGAAAAGGAATCTGTTTTTCCTGTAGATGGACTTCCGTTCCACCCACTGACCAGAAGGGATCTCAGCACCCAAAAATCCTCCTGTAAGACTCACCTTCTCAAGAAGACATGTTAGAAAATTTATTGTTAATAACCAGACTGAAAGACTCTATCCTCTTCCCCTTTTTCTTTTCAGACAAAACAATTCTTTTGAATTTAAACAATTACTTACATGAATGAGTATCAATCAGATGCAGATTTTCAAACATGAAGCCTTGAAGCTTGAACGATGAGTAACGAAATTAGAGAGCACAGGGCTCTCTGTAATGAACACCCTGCAGTTAGAAATGTAATGTAATGTAATACAGAATCTTCCGTTTCCTGGATGGCTCAGTGTGGTTAAATGTTGTATGTGCGACACTAAAAGGCCTTTTCTCTTGCTTTTTCATGATCACAAAATCTTGTAATGTTTTGCAGATCAGACAACAGATGCTAAAAGGTTTTTTGTAGAAGAAAATGCTGCTGCAGACGGCATGAGAGGTTGTCTCACTATGATGTCATCTGTTTGCGATGAGATGCTTTGTGTCTGAGTTGGAGCTGAAACATATTGATCTTGGGTTGGTTTTTCTTTCTCTTAAAGGCTTGTCAGATAGTGTTACTGTGGAAGTTCTGTGAATAGAAAAAAAATCCCCAAAGACTGTGATTGATCTTCAGTCAACAGATTATATATTGTAAACCAAAAAAGGTCCTTTTTGATCAGAGAGAAGTATCGTTTGACAGATGACCAGGAAAATGTCAGTGATATTTAGGAAAATATTCAAAAACTATTTATATCTTTTGAATTCTTTATTCTTTCGCTGATGTTGCTGCTAGGTTTGTCCCTCAGTTTGTCATGTTCTCATCAATATACAGTGAGCTATAGTAATGAATAAGAATAAATATTAAAACCTCAAAGACTGAATTGTAAAAATATTATTTTGTACAAAGATTACAGGTAAATGAATGCCAGAGAAGCTAGCCATGCCTCCTCTCTGCTTTACAGTTGAGCTCTAGCAGTTACCATAACATGTGTTGTAAAGGCATAACCTGCCAATAATTCAATGATTAATTTCTCTCCTTTTACAACCACAACTCTGTAATATGGTTCTATTCATAAGCACGACTTTTTTTCTTTGTTATGCACTGAAATGCTGTTATGTTTTAATCCAACCAGTCTAACCTTGTTTCCTCTTGAAATATAGTTTTGGATATGCAGGGCCTTGGATTCATTATCTAGCAAATTCTACATTTTCAAAAAAACTGTTATTTTCTTAAGTAATGCTGAGAAAGTTCCTCTTAACTTAAATTAGCAACTTGACTTTTAACACTGTATTTTTAACTTCATGTTTCAGATCTTTTGAGTGTTACACGTTGAGCTTTTCTACTGTAAGCTCTGGGAACAATCACATTTATAACAAGAAAATAAAAACTGTGATTTCATTTGTTGTATGAGCCCTTGCAGACTTAATGCCACTGAATTATATTGACAATACTTGGTCAACTTTAAATATCATATTACTTTAAACACTTCACTTGTTATTATTTGTCTAAAATGTAATTCTTATTTTGTTTTCAAAGCTGTCACATAAACAAGCCATGCATGTTCAGCAGACACGTCATTTTTCTGATCTGAATTATAGGTTTGTCTTACATGTTTTTTTTTATTTTGTTTGTTTGTTTTTTTTTACATTTATGGGGTTTTTCTTTTAGCTTTGCTAAAAAGGTAATGATGCTAGATGAGAAAAGGATTCTCTAGAGAAGATAGGAATAGATGTTTCTCAGCAATGATTAACTTCCCTCACCCACAACTTCCTGTCATAAGTCTTAAAAGACTCAAAAGATTAGAAAGATTAAGCTGCAGGCACATGTTCATACCTGGAGATAAGCACCAGTTTCACTGTCCCACACAGTGCATTCCTGGACACTGACTGTCACATATCTGCTGTTGACAGAGGGCCAAATATGTCACTAAGCTGGTTGGAGGAGTGGCACATATACCTCAAGGCTCTTTGAGGTGCTTCTCTGTTGAGATAGTATATCCCTGAGAAAGAGCAAAGTATTGTTTGTAAAATCACAGACTCCCTTCCATCTAGCTTTTGAAAAAAAAAAATTAGTAAGGAAAGGTTCAATTACGTGTCAATTACTGTTTGTGGAGATATATCATTATTTCAGATTGATAGCAATGGTGGAGGTATGCACTTCAACACAACACAGAGCAGCCTTTGTCGCAACACAAAGCATTTATTATCCCCATCATGGTGGAGAGGCGAAACAGTAGTCATGCATAAACTTTCCAGCTTATCTCAGATGAGGGGAAGGCGCTTCATAATCACCAGGTGTCTGGATGTAGGACTCTGAGGTATCTGAAGTCCAGGGTTAAGACGTTGCACTCATCACCAGTGTCTTACTGGTTGTCACCACCTCACGGCTACACTCCACTTTTCCTCTTTTTTTTTTTTCCATTTTTTTTAACATCAGTACACTTCACTTATTTATATTCAGAAACAGCTGTTTGATTTGCTCTATGTGATATTGTAACTTTTCAGAAATGAGAAGGTGTAAAAGATTTAGGTTTTTTTTTTAAATTACAAAAAGTTGGACAGCTTTCATGCTGTTAAAAGGATGCAAATTATTCTTTTACTTAAAAGTCATCTTTGCTGATAGTAAGAATTCTCAGTTAAAAAACATGATGTTGGAAATACTTTGGTATTCATCAGGCTTTTAAAACTGAATGAAGATAATGCAGGAACATATAAAGAGAAAACGTCTTACTGCCAAAAATAAGTCAGCATTATTTATCTGTATTTATATCTGTTGGACAAATTAAAAATGTTAATTTAATGATTTTTGTTCAGTTAAATATGACTTTAGAGAGACATCAAGTAGGTTAATGTATCTTTTTAGTGTCAGACTGAATGACAGGGTTGGAGTTTAAGTAGGCCTATAAACATAAGTCGTAATTTAATATCTCAGGTTTATCATTGTTAAATGTTCTTTTGTTAAACCACACAGAGAAGAAAAAATCACGGCTGGTTCTTTTGTTTTGTTGCCCGCCCACTGAAAATGTGCATGAAAAGCACGTCTTACCTTTTCTATTTAGCCTTTCCGGCTTTTTCAGTTTTGCCCCCTTGTAGTTGCCGTAGTCCAGGGGATGGGTTGCCTGGAAACGGCGGAAACGTTTGTGCGCAGCAGCGATGGAGAAGTATGAGAAAATCAAAGTTGTTGGGAGAGGAGCTTTCGGGTAAACTTTAGTTCAAAATACATGTAGTCGATTCACCATACAGGCAGCTGTCTGTTTGAAAATACGGCGCTGTCACACATTCAGTGAAACTCCGTAAACATTCGTTCGTCTGTTTCTCCAAAATGTAGCGGAATGTGGGAGAAAACATCTGGAGGGAGGGGACGGAGACTCGGACATAGTTAATGAAAAAGTTATGGAACATGCTGAAGCGAAGTTGTTATCAAATCTCATTGATTAAGGTTTCTAAATGTTTTTTGTGTATTTAATCTGATAAAGATACAGAAGCTGTTATATGTTTAGAAAAGAAGAAGGAAAAAAAAACTAAATGACAGTGAAATTAGTTAAAATAACCTTTTACAACAGATTGGCACAGTGTGCAGATATCATATATTGTTGAAAGGGAAAGTACCAATACACCTATATAAAGCTCCTAAAATAGGTAAATAATATTTCAGAATTGTTCCTGTAAAGACAAGTTTTAGAGGACATAGCTGTGACTGAGCTAAGGCTTAATAGTTTGAACATAAATTTATAGATGAAACAGTGAAATGTGTTCACAGTGAATGATTGCTGCTGTATTCCTGAGCGACAGCAGTGATTTCCATGACAGAATCACACCTGTTTTTAATGTTGATTTCTTTTAATGTTAGTCTATGAGCCTAAAGATCATCAACATATGTTAGGCCCCTTTCCCAACATTTATTACATGTGTGGTTGCCATCAAAATTAGGAGTTTTGTATTCATTTTAATTTTTAATCAGGTGTGTTGCAGCAGGAAAACCTCTTAAACCTGCAGGACACTGGCAGAAGTTGTCCATAGTTGATGATCCCTGGTATAAACTATCAGGAACAAGGGCTAAAACAGCATGTATAATACTGCAAGAATGTTGCAAATACCTAGAAGTTGCCGTAATTTGTAACCAAGCTTCAAAGTGAGAACAGCTTTGTTTTTCTCTACAGTGACAGCTTGCAAAATACAATTTCAGTACTTCTTTAAACATAATGTTTATTCTGCTGTAGAAAGAACGATTATTTTGTTTTTCTGTGCTGTGCTAAAACTGTTTTGCAATAAGCTGCTTATTTTCTTTTAATGCTATATTTTACTTTATAACAATGAAAATGAAGAAAAAGACTAAACCTGTTTTATGGAACAGTCTCACTATGTTTTTTTTCTTTATCTCTTCTTCAAGCTGTATGTGATGCATCACTGTCACCAACAAAATCAATCCCAAAGCTATTTGAGCTTTACATCACCACATATAAAATGCAACTGTTCTTGATTCAAGAAAATAAGCGTGTCATTTTTCTTCCCTCTCATGGCTTGTCAGGATCGTTCACCTTTGCCGCAGGCGCAGTGATGGGGCTTTTGTCATCCTAAAGGAGATCCCAGTGGAGCAGATGTCACGTGATGAACGTTTGGCAGCTCAGAATGAGTGTCAAGTGCTCAAACTGCTCAACCATCCAAACATCATTGAGTACTATGAGAACTTCCTGGAAGATAAAGCCCTCATGATAGCAATGGAGTATGCACCAGGTAAGCTCAGTTTTGTGTCTTGTTATACAACCTTTTGTTGTTTGTACTGCAGTGGTTTGCTTTTCTCATGCTTTAGAGCTGAAGGGTTTCATTCTTCTTTCCATCCTCACATCAGGCCTGGGAAAACCACTTGAGAACATCTTTATAATACGTACATAAAGATGGTGTTTTAGGGGACCATGTAATCTGGTAGATTATATATGTGTACTGTACAGTGGCATGAATGACTCCAAAATACCTCTGTAGCCTCCACTCATCAGACGACATGCTTTTCCAGTCCATATTTTCTGGCCAAAGACGAGCTCTGAACTTTATCTTAAAGTGTGCTTCATCATTTCTTTATTGGTTTGATATATCTGCTAAACATCAATACCAGCTGATGCTCTGTTTGTTGACAGCTATTAACCTGTCAACAGATAGAGGATAACCCTGAAAATGACATGATCTATGCCATTTTCATGGAGTCAAAAGATTTTTTTTGGACCATGTAAGCACTGAAAAGTTGAGTTACCGGGCTAAACAGTCTCCTGAAATAGTCATTTTATAATTACTATTGCAGAATTACACATTAAAGTGGAACTAAATTATAGAATTACACTTGCGTTGTTTGTTGGTAAAGCATAAATGCTTGCTTGTTACTTTGTGTCTATTTTTTACAATATAGATGTTTTTCTCCCTCATCTTGTTTTATTTACATGTTATTATGTGTTACATTCTGATCAGTCTAGCTATTTGTTGTGTTGCAAGTTTGGGCTTATCTTATTTGCTGTCTGCAATTTGGTATTCATTTTCATAACCTCATGAATTAAACTAAATAAAGCTTAAACAGGAAGGGCAGGGAGTAAAAAATAAACTGTTTATTGTTTGTTTAAGATCCCAAAAGACCTGAGATTTTCTGCTTCACTGCTAGTGGTGAAAAAATAAACACAACTTATATGAAAGGCTACATATTTATCCCTGAAAATCTTTATTGCTTCCAATTTTCCTCTTGTAGTCAGAGTATCTGATGTGTTCCTACATCCCATTAAATTCATTGCTAACTGGATTAATAACTTTATCCAACCCACTAATTGTTTTCTTCTTGCAGGTGGAACCCTAGCTGACTACATACAGAAGCGTTGTAACTCTCTCCTGGATGAGGATACCATTCTTCACTTCTTTGTACAGATCTTGCTTGCTCTGTATCACGTGCACAACAAACTCATCCTGCACCGTGACCTCAAGACTCAGAATATTCTTCTCGATAAGCACCAGATGATTGTCAAAATCGGGGACTTTGGAATCTCCAAAATCCTTGTCAGCAAGAGCAAAGCTTACACAGTTAGCAGATTTACTTTGGTTTGGAACAATAAATAAATAGTAATATGCGTTTGCATGACTTAATAGCTGCTCCTTTTGCTGTGCAGGTGGTTGGGACTCCTTGCTATATCTCACCGGAGCTGTGCGAGGGAAAACCGTATAACCAAAAGAGTGACATCTGGGCTTTGGGCTGTGTGCTATATGAGTTAGCAAGCCTCAAGAGAGCCTTTGAAGCAGCTGTACTTTTTTCCAGTTATTCTTTATTTTTGTGATGTGATAATGCTGCATTAGCTGTAGTGGAATTAATCTTAATAATGGATGCTATATAAAATCTGGCTGTGTACAAAATATATAAAACCCTCTTAAACAAACATTAAAGCTACACCAAAATCCCCATGGGATATTCCCCACATTCCCCACAATATTTAATGTGAAGACTGTAGGTATTCTTGTATCAAAGCATGAAGCATATTGTTGAGGATTTTAATATTCAAAGAATCAATAATTCAATAATTTTGCTTACATTCATGCTTTCCACACTGGATCAGTGTAAGAAGCATATTTGCTTCGGGATGTAATTTGAGGATAAGATAGGGGATTTTGTTACACACATTATTCATATTTATCATAATTTACACTCTCTAATTTCTTTTTTTTTTTTTTTTTTTAGAATCTACCAGCCCTCGTTTTGAAAATCATGAGCGGCACCTTTGCTCCAATCTCAGACCGGTACAGTCCAGAACTCAGACAGCTTATCCTCAACATGCTCAACCTGGATCCATCCAAACGACCTCAACTCAATGAAATAATGGCCCTGCCCATATGCATCAGGCCTCTGCTTAATCTCTACACAGATATAGGCAATGTAAAAATGCGCAGGTGGGCCTTAATACACCAATAATCATAGCAAGACCTTTCAGATTGACAGTGTGCATTGAAATATGACTAGATTCACAATGAGTCTTATCAGTAAGTTAATATTCTTAACTTATTTCTCCAGGGTTGAGAAACCACTCTCCACTGTGCAACCTGGTCCTCAAGGCAGACCAGGAGGGAGAGTTCCTGCCAACAGGTCCAGAGGTAAAGCACATAATATTTTATCACAACTCATCAGGCTGTACCACACCAGTCACAGTAATCACTTCTTGCTTTATTGCAGATAGATTGGTTGGTTTAGGATCCGGAAAGTTGCATTCTCTCCCGCTGTCCTCGGTGTATACGTGGGGAAGTGGCATTACAACTCCTCTCCGTCTGCCAATGCTCAACACTGAGGTGCTTCAGGTGTCTCTTGGCCGCACTCAAAAAATGGGAGTCACAAAGTCTGGGCGTCTAATTACATGGGAGGTCTGTTTGAATCTTGATCTTTTCATACTTTTATAGTTTCCTGAAGTGATCAAATATAAAGAAAAAATCCTTTTTTGGTAGTACTGTTCTTATAGCAAAAAGGTTACTGCTTTGAACCTCACCTCTCAGGATTGAATTTACATGTTTAACATGTGCTCTTTAAGTTAACTTTGGCTTCTTCAGCTATGCAATGGATTAAGCAATAAATCCTAGGTAATAAAGCTGGGTTAATTACAGGTTAAATGCAGATTAAAGGGCGGAATAAGCTCTCGCTCCCAACAATCCTGACCAAAATGAATCCTTTGTTAAGAGTGGATGGATGAAAAATGTTTTTTCCTCTACACAACACCCACCAGTAAAGTAACTGCTGTTCGGTTTGGTCACACAGACTAAAAAAGCATCATTAGAGGGGAATTTATTGAAGAGGCTGATACAGCAGCAAATGTTTGAACTGTTCACACTCCAAACCACTATGATTAATCTGCTGTGTTTCAATTCTTTGAAAGCATAGAAAAGCACTTAAAAGCAGGCATGGTAATATGAAAGAAAAAGGACATTTGGACAAGACTGGGTGTTAAAGGTTAACAGTGTTTTATTGGTGTTTACCAGGTGTGTTCTTCTTTAATACGATATTTATTACGTTATATTGTCCCAGGCTACTTCTGTTGTGTCTAGTGAAACCAGTCTTCCTGGGGTGGTGGAACAGATGCAACCACCCTTCATTTCCCGTTTCCTTGAGGGTCAGTCGGGTGTCACCATCAAGTCTGTGGCCTGCGGCGATCTCTTTACTACCTGCATGACAGGTTGGTGGACTGTTTCTCTTTGTATTGATCAGACAGATCACAGCTGCGCCCAGTCAGTTCAGCAAGAATATAGGAAATCAGTGTTTGCTTTTGCTTTCACACATTTTAACAAATGGCTGTGAAACACAAAGGCAGTATTTGAGGGGAATATGAAAGTGTGGATACAACAGACTCTTTTCTAATACTTTGTTTGTCTGACAGTTTGGAAGTGCTGTTTTTCTTGAGCTCAGACAATGATGTGCTGTTAGTCTGTGCACTGTAGGAAGCTGCCATCAGCTCGTCCAGCATTGCTAAGCAGAAAAGACAGGATTAAAGATCTTTCCTTTCAGCTCATTTCATCACTTTTCACTGTAGTGTCACTGATTAGTGTTTCTTAGATCAGGATTGGAAGCTGTAAAACTGCTCTACTGGTCTACACAGCAACATACATATGTATACTCATCAACTAATGGTGCAGCAAAACTGTTTTTATTTTTAATTTGCAGACAGAGGCATTATCATGACATTTGGAAGTGGGAGCAATGGTTGTCTGGGACATGGTAATTTCAATGATGTAACACAGGTAGGTATTCATAAGAGATCAAGTCACATTTAAAGTAAATTTTAGCTGAAATGTTTTCATCTACGCCTCACTAAAGCTAAAGCATCTAATACAGCATTTCTGTACACCAGTACACTTTATGTTTTATGAAGACTTATTATTATACTAATAATTTCTACGCTCTCTCTTTTTTTTTAACTTGCAGCCTAAGATCGTGGAGGCTCTCCTTGGTTATGAACTGGTTCAGGTTTCTTGTGGCGCTTCCCATGTTCTTGCTGTGACTAATGAAAGAGAAGTGTTTGCCTGGGGAAGAGGAGACAACGGTATAGCTCGTGATTGTTTTTAGCATTATGGTTATCCTTTTTGTTGTTTGTATGTCGCTGATTCATGGTAGCAACCTTCCTCCCAACTCACATTTTAATTGTTGGGTTTCCACTTGAAAGGTCGCCTCGGACTTGGCACCCAAGACACCCACAACTGTCCACAGCAGGTATGTTTACCTGTGGAGTTTGAGGCCCAGAGAGTGGTGTGTGGGGTTGACTGCTCCATGATTATCAGTACTCAGTGCAGAATTGTGGCATGTGGAAGCAACAGGTAAGTATTCTGTTTGTCAACCTGAAACACTTGGAAGAATTGGGTGAAACTGAATTGGACTCTGTTGGATAGAATTTTTTTGTTGGAAACTGAAAAAGTAAAGATTATTATTAAGCATATCAATGGTCAAAAGGTTAAAAAAATAAAAGCTTTTATTTTCATTTCCCGAATTAACACGCATTGCACATGTAAAAGCATTACGATCTAATTAAAATTTTTCATCATCTAAGTCAGATCGCTTGATCAAGCATCCATGCCAACGTGTGAGCTGAAAACTCTGGTTAGAGTGATTTCAGTTAAATAGATGACATTTTGTCCATGTAAGCATGAAAAGCAGGAAAACCACACTTTCATATTTGTTGAGAAGAGTATGTGGAGTTGTGGTGTTTTAAAGGTTTAGAAGGAATGTTTAATGATGCAGAACCAGCAAGACAGCATTCTTCAGAAATGACACAGTGTTTGTACTCACTGCTAATCCCTCTTTTGCAGAACAGATTCGTATGTTTTAGGAAGCAGTAACCAATCAGTTGAGTTTATGTTCATATCAAACATGTTTTACCGACATGTTAACAGGACTTCGGCCCTGAGTCAATCTGCTTCATATATGCTATACAGATATATACATGATTTGACTTAACACTACATATTTTGTCTGTTTTTATTATTGTGTTCAGATTTAATAAGCTTGGGCTGGACAAAATTACTGCGGGAGAGGAACCAAATCCTGCAAATCAAGTAGAGGAAGTTCATTCTTACACTCTGGTTCAGTCTGCTCCACTCAGCACGGAAAAGATTGTTTACATTGACATTGGAACAGCCCACTCTGTTGCTGTCACAGGTCAAGAAATTCACATCACTCTTAAACACACATTTGTTTCTTTTTAGTGTTACCATAATTGTACAAAATAGTGGATGGTTGCGGATTACTTTAACTAAAGGAATACTGGAAAAGATCTCATTCAACATGTTCAGCTTTTTTTTATTAAGGTTTAGGGTATAAGCTAAACAAATTGTTGAAGTTTCACTTTTATTGCACCATCATTGTTAGGAATAAAGCTGCCGGTCATTGTGACATAGCCTTAATTTTAAGATGTAGGAATAAAAGACTTTATTCACCAGAAGTGTTCATCTTATATATCCCCCTCATTGTTTCCTATGTGTTCAAAATGTAGAAAGTGGACAGTGTTTCACGTTTGGTAGCAACCAGCATGGCCAGATGGGCTGCAGTTCCCGACGGGGCAGTCGTCTGCCCTACCTGGTGCCCGGCCTGCAGGGCATCACTATGGCAGCTTGCGGTGACGCCTTCACCCTGGCCATTGGATCTGGTGAGTAGAAAGGAGTTTTATTATCCCCTACATCCAGACAAATGTGGTGGGATTCACAAAAGCTCTCTGGATCTCTGGCACTAATATAAAGCAAAAAGTTTGTGTATTTGTCATTTACAGACTTCTATTTGGCACAACTTTAATTAAAACAAAGACTACAATAACAGATTCACTGTGATGAATTTAGAAACAACTTTCAGGTTTATTTCCATGTGAACTGAAATGTTTTTAATTGATAGCTACATGTAACATATGGTGTGTTTTGACTAATTCTACTTGGGTAAACATACTAAACCTGTAGGGCAGCAGATAATAAACAGACATGTTTGTGTTTAAGTGTGTGTGGGTTTTGTTCTCTCAGTTGAGTGTAAAATGGCCTTCTTGTCGCAGCATCTGGCTCCCTGGGGAGAAGACAACAACTGTAGGTTTTCTTTGTACCAGGGAGGCTTTGTTTGGCTCTTATTGCCAACAGGTCGAACCTTTATTCTGCTGCTGCAGGAGAGACTTATGATTTGTGTGGATTATTGTCTCTTGGGGGTCTTGCTCTGAATTTAGTGACCACTTCCTTTTTTTCTCCTGTTTTTTTGCAGAAGGGGAGGTTTACACATGGGGAAAGGGGGCTCGTGGCAGACTTGGAAGAAAAGAGGAGGATTGTGGGATACCGAAGGGGGTGCAGCTTGAGGAGAGTCACCAGTTCACAGTGACATCAGTGGCTTGTTGTCATGGCAACACTCTGCTGGCAGTGAAACGTAATATTTTGCTTATCGCCTTCTGTTAACAAATGCTTGGAGATGTTGGGATGTGGTGAAAGCAAACTAATCCCTCGATGAAAGATCAGCCGCACTTAAGACAAGCGTCTCTTGGTAGAGTCGGCAGAAACGCTTACGTTGCTGCAGGCTAATGTGAAAGTACTCGTTTGTAAATCTAAATGCACAGTAGTCACTAAAACAGAATGGATTAAAGCATGTCCAGTAACCCTATCACAACATTTAGTCATAAATGCTTATAACATTTATAAAATTATGGATAGATACAAACTATATGACAATAAAGTTTCTTTTGAGAAAATGAGAAAAGTCAGTAAATAGTTATTATGAAAAATCCACAGAAAAACAGTGGCTTAAATAGATATGACGTAGTAACGCATGTACAGATTTCAACTGTTGTTTCATTTCATGACTGCCCAAGCGAAGACAAAGAAAAAGTAACACTTGTAGTTTTGTAATGATACTTTTAGATTTCTGCTTCTTGACCAGACAAATCTGATCTACTAAACACATTACAACCTAATGAAATGTTACTCATATATCTTTCCCAAAGCTGTGCTAGTTTTCAGTTTTTTAACATTAATTTGAGATAGAGTCAGTGAAGAAGATGGGTGACATCTCAAAATACTCAGGACAGATGAGTTAAACATTTCATATCAGCAAAATAATTAAAGACAATCTGCTTTAATATCATCATGAAATATCACAGTATTGTGTTTGATATTTGGTTAACCATCAAACTCTAGCATAGATAAATTGGTAAATTAGCCTAATTTAATCTCAAATTAGTATAGTCAGGGCCATGGAATCAAGCTTAGCCCAAAGTAAAGTACCGGACTTCAGGTGGTACCACTTTATGTATCAGACTGTCACATCTCCTACAGAGATTTGATATATTTGCATTAGTTTAGGTACTCTTGCTATCTTTGCTGAAAGCCATTCTGTAGCCCATTTCCATCCCACTTGAACATACACGTGTGACTTCATCAGTGTCATGTCTGTGTGGATCTATTTGGTTCTCAGAAAGCCATTGCTGAACACGGGATATCAAGACAGTTGCAAAATAAATGTTTACCACCAAATATAACTCTACATGTGACTATAGTAACCTTACATACATAAATAGTCAAATCTGAATATATGAATTAATTGATTAGGCTGATGATCATTTGTAAAATGTAAAAATATTAGAATATGATTAGTTTTTCAAGTCAAGAGGGGCATCAAGGGGGTCATCTTCAGATTCTTTCAGTCCAAAGGAAATGTTTTCAGTGTACAGTCATGTGTATAGAAAAAACACAGAATGGGCCAAATAGTTGCGCCTTAATGTCTGTTAATCATCTTTTCAGCGACTGCTTTTAACTGTACTGATACTCCCATATTGTCTTTTGCTCTTATTAACAGCTCTGTTTGAGGAGCCTGTTCCAAGATGATTTTCATACTGAAAGCCCCCTGAAGGCCTGACGTGGAGAACATCATCCTGCAAGAGACAAATCATCACCACAGCTGACCGATTTCCCAACTTTACAGTTTCTCTCATTCATCCTCTCTTATCTACTCCATCTATTTTACTGTCATGGACGAATGTTACTTTCCGTAGGTGGCCTGTTAACATGCAAGGTCACAGCTTGTCTGAGGCAGCAGGTGTTTCAGAACAGGCCTGCTAAAGGAATGTTGCAACACAGATACTGAAGCTGGATAACACTGGGTCATTAGGCAGCTCTCATGTGGTGAGCCATTGTCCTCTCTCACGTGCAACATTCGCTCTGTAAACCATGAAAAACCAGAAAAAGTCAAACTGGTTTGAGCTTTCTTAAGACACTGGTGAAGAAGAATGAAGCCACTAGAGCGTTCATCAGTCAGATAATGCAAGGG